>NC_061068.1:12808115-12976254 GCF_021917145.1 Hypomesus transpacificus | reverse complement strand
TCGGAATTGGAGGCAGAGTTTTTTCATACGTAAATGCATAAATTCATATAACAAAATAAACTCATGCATATTGAAATAAAGTATCCACTTTATGTTGTCAGCCAGCATTTCATCTAACCAGCATTTAATCTAAAGAAAACCCTTTGACAGCAGCTGATTCAATGTTATGCCAGCAATCAGCACTAGTTAGTTTGTGTAGTGTACACAACCACAATTTTTGCTAATAACCTTCCAGCTATACTGCATTAAAGTATCCAAGTGTATGGTCTTTCTCTTAGTTAGCTAGCTAACATTTCATCCAAACAGAAAACCCTGCTCACCTGGCCGTATTGCCGTTTGAAATCTTTCGCAGAATCCACATGTATTTAATGAATTTGTTATGGAAAGCGATGCACTTTGTAGGACTATTTAATTTTCCCAAAACACTCATCAGAGCAATACACAGCATTTTAACTCCACACAGTGTTGCGCGAGTATTGTAGCTAATAACCTTCCAGGTTTACTGAAAAAAGTATCCACTTTCAATATGATATTTATTTTAGTTAGCGATCTAGCATTTCATCCATAAAGACAAGCCTGTGAGGTCAGTATTTCAAATGCTTAGTGAAGCTCAGATAAATGTTGAGTAGCCTATAGTGCGCCTCAACTCTATGTATAATGCCTGCCCAACATGACTGAAAGAGATCCATTTTGGTGAATTACTTTTTAGCGATCTCGAAGTGCTTATCCAAACATCAAACGCAGCACTGCACTCCTGTTCTGAAATAGACACCTGCAAAGTTAGAACTTTACAAGGATATCGAGATATCGAGAGGTATTACTCTCTACATTAGGTTAAGTGGGACAGGAATAAAGTGATGAGTTCATATAACCTTATAATAGCCCCTATTACGTTAGACCGTTTCCCAGGAGGTAGCACTAAAACTAGCTCTACACATTAACTACAACGTTACAGTGGGCTACATAGCTACACAACTAGTGCTAAGTTATCAATGAAATATATGAATTCAGCAAATTAATTTAAGAAGCTCATTTTAATTTAGTGTCATTTCCATATCATTATTCTGGTTTCTATAGCTAGGACCTATCGTTCCTAGAAGGAATTACGTTTACTAGCCTACTACTAGGCCAAAAAAAAACTTTAAATTAGCAGGTGTATAAGATTACGCTACCGACAAAATTGACCTGTAAATAAATACTGTCACACTGGTAGTTGTTGCAGTTGATTGCCAAACACTGCATTCTTTGAGTCGCGGTGGTGGATTTTCAAGTAATATTATTTTAAATGTCAGCAAGGGGTGCTGCAGCACTCTCAGCACCCCTAGATCCCGTGGCCATGGCTTACGGCAAAGCATCCCCACATTACGTTGGGATGCTTTTGCGATGGTTGTTGGATCAGCACGTAGCCTAAACAAAGCATATGCAGTGTTTATGTCAGCTTTCAATGTGAAAAAGAAGAGGAGATAGGCTTGGGGACCGGCGCAGAGAAATGCATGTCTAGTGTGAACAGCCTTGCGGCATCCGTAACTGATCGTGGCGCTTCCGGGCACTTCGCAGCCATTGTGTCCCAGGCGTAACAGTGCGTGTCCACAACAGCAGAGCGGGCGGCGCGGAATATCGGCTTCCAATTTATTTTTTATGAAACCGGGCGTTAACGCTTGCATAGTGCATTGTGGGAAGGCGAGCGGAGTGGAGCGTTGCGAGCTGAAATATTCTCAACTTTATGTAAATGAGGAGCGTTAAACGCTAGCGTTGGCCCATTGGATTGTTTTCTTGTAACGTAGCAACCGTTCGTCATGGTAAACATTTCTAGCTTTCACAGTTTCAAGATGGAGGAGAAACTAATCATATGTGGCTGCACACCCAGTCCCTATCTGACATGTGACAAGACTGTGCTACGCGCTGCCCGCTCTACACCGTTAAGACGATTACAATAGGAGTTATGCGGAGCGCTCAGCGTTCGAACCGGAAAACAGATGTAATCGTTTCCGCTTCTCACTTCTGTACACATCTGCAGCGCTAGGTGATCCAAATAACTTATATTGACAGGGAAGTTCAAGGATTTTATAAGTTGTATTACTCTCTACATTAGGTTAAGTGGGACAGGAATAAAGTGATGAGTTCATATAACCTTATAATAGCCCCTATTACGTTAGACCGTTTCCCAGGAGGTAGCACTAAAACTAGCTTTACACATTAACTACAACGTTACAGTAAGCTACATAGCTACACAACTAGTGCTAAGTTATCAATGAAATATATGAATTCAGCAAATTAATTTAAGAAGCTCATTTTAATTTAGTGTCATATCCATATCATTATTCTGGTTTCTATAGCTAGGACCTATCGTTCCTAGAAGGAATTACGTTTACTAGCCTACTACTATGCCCAAAAAAACGTTAAAGTTAGCAGGTGTATAAGATTACGCTACCGACAAAATTGACCTGTAAATAAATACTGTCACACTGGTAGTTGTTGCAGTTGATTGCCAAACACTGCATTCTTTGAGTCCACTTGGACTTCTACAGGTACAGTCTTCGTTTGACTGTTTTAATCGTCTGCGAACAAAAAAAAGGCTACTTCCCAGGGTACTCGGGGCTCTGGAAGTCCGTTGGCCATCCTGTGTACATGGGAAATTGTAATTAAGGGTAGCTCCTTTAAACACCGGCTATAGTAGGTGGCCTTTACTACGCTGTGTTTACCTCAAAAGCGGCCGGCCGGAAGTAGTTACATCTGTTTTGTAGAACCCGGAAGAATGTTGCGCATAACCCCTATTGTGGGAAACTTGTTGCCCTAAAATCATATTATAAAACCGCACACACACAGATTCCTGGTATATTAGATAGACTAGTGCACAGTGCCCGCGATGCAGTCGGTGATTAAGATTTCAGTGAAACGCAAAAATTCACATTACTTGAACAGTAGCTAGTGTATATAGTTCCCATGAGAAAATGTATGGCACACACAGATTCCTGGAATTATAGATAGTGCAGTGCCTGTGATGCAGAGGGTGATGACAGTTCTTCTCAGTGGTTTTGGTACCTAATATTTCTCAGATCACAAATGATCAAAAGTCTGTCATTTCTGAAGTACTTGGTCAACCTCCACATCATCTATTCTAGTCAAATTGCCAATGCTGTGGTAGCCTACATTCATGCAAATGATTATGTAGCCTTAATTTGTCTGCTGTTTCGTACGTTATAAATTGCTTGTGTTTATCAACATTTATTATGTTGGTTTTATGTTAAATGTAGGGCTGCAACAACGAATCGATTAAAATCGATTATTAAAAGCGTTGGCAACAAATTTCATTATCGATTCGTTGTGTCGCGCGATTATTACACCACTCAATAAGTTGCGGAAATGTTTGAGTATAAAAAAAAGTTTAGTTGAGCGCGGAGGTAGAGGAAAAACCATCGGTGAGACGTTGTTGAATAACGTTGTTCTGAAACACATGGCGGAGAAATCAGTACGGCCTAAGTCATCCAAGGTGTGGGAGCATTTCACACTAAATACGTCGAAAAGGTGTGTTAATTGACCATAGTGAAGTTAGCTTCATATTCGACATTCATCTCACATTCGGAAGACGTTACTTTGCAGCGTCGCGCTAGGGACCGGGTGAAAACTACCCATACCATTTTGAAAAATGGCTTTTATAATATTTTGGATTTGATATTCTGAAGATGTTTTGCACTCTGAATTTGCACTGTCAGTTATGTTTTTGAATAAAGGGTTGGAAATTAATGCTTTTTAGTTTTTTATCCGATTCATCGATTAATCGAAAAAAAGAATCAACAGATTAATCGATTACTAAAATAATCGTAAGTTGCAGCCCTAGTTAAATGGTCTTACCACCACAAACATCTAGACATTTAATTAATAACAGAAGTAATTACATGCACACTGGTTGAGCCAGTCATATTTGTAGGCCTAATTCACCATATAGCGCATGAAATGTACATTTGAAATGTGCAGGCAGTTTTGACATTTGACAAATTAATTAATGTAACAAAGTTCACTGATCTATACTATATCCACTTTTTATTATCGTTCTGTTACAGCAAATCCCTTTGAAAGCAGCCAATTCAATGTTACGCCAGCAGTCAGCACTGTGGCCATATTGGTTGTGAAAGTGAATTAGCTTCTAAATAACGAAACAGGATTTACTTGTTTCCCTTAGTACGAACTCCGGTGCGTTAAGAGCTTAGTCTCAAAGGCGAATGCCTTTGTTCATTGCATTAGTTTAGTAACTAAACTAAATTCACTGAAGTTATCATACAGCCTCCAATACCCTCTTAGTACACACGCTTGTGAAGAAATTACCTATTGTATCCTTAAAGTATGGTTTTTCAGATGTTCTAAACATGTAACTCGGAAATTCCTACCATGATGTAGTTTTGAAGAGAGATTTCCAAGTTGATCTTTTTTAGGATTAGTTTATGAATTTACATTTAGGAGCTCACTGTGGACAAAGCACAAACTTGAGTAATGTTGCTCTAGCTAAAGGAAAAAGATGTGTTGAAAAAAACTGAGGGATTCATGTTCCACACATTTTCGTCCAATTCAGGCACTTGGTAAACAACTTAAAACATCATGGTTGCCTGACGTTTTTGTCATTTTCATAAGTATTGTTTTTTTACATCTTTAACTCAGCAGATCTATTGAGTTTTTTTGACCATATCAATGTAATTAAATCAAATAAATGTGCCTCTCTTAAAATGCATAGCTAAAATACCATATTTTTTCCAGTCCCCTTAGCAACTGTCTCGGTACCAACAAGCCTATGTGACCAGTAGATTGGTAAAGCTAAAATATAGCATACTTGTTGCCAAGACTGTTGCCATGGAACTGATGTAACACTTTGGCCTTATATAGAGATGGTTGATATAACTGTCATCATCTTTATACACTTGCCTTCAGAAGATGTGACATTTCAAATGCATTAGATATTTGGAGTATTGGTATGTGAAGTGTTTGCAATTCCATAGATAGGTGACCAACAACTTTGTAAATTTGTGGACCATGTCATTAGTTATTATACTAGTAATTTTTAGGAAAACATATAGAGTCTATGGTTATCAGAACGGTTGCAAATTATTCACATTTTGTTATTTCATCTCATTTCGCAGATGGAGTGCACTGCCTTACATGTGCATTGATGCTGTTGAACACGGACCTTCATGGCCATGTAAGTTCTTTCTGCTTTGCCAAGCTTTCAACCTTTTTGTTTTCATCATGTTGACCTCTGTGCTACTACATTACACACATTTTCACATGTGGAGATATGTGGTATTTCCCAGTCAAAATAGTCACTTCTTGGCAGTAGCATCCCACACAATGACAAATAGAGGAACCTTTTTAATTTGTTGCTGCACTGTTGCTGAAAAGATAACGTGGTAAGGCTTTATTTGACCAACAAATCTTCCACAGGGTTTCATAGCAGCATGTTTATATGTAAAATGTTATGGATCTACATAAAAAGTCTTTTTTTCTTGCAAAGTAGAATAAAATGTAGAAAAACAACAACCTCTATGTATATTTTTTTAACAAACTGTTAAAAGCACAATAACAGAATACAGGATAGTGTAATCAGATGATAACTGACATTGCAACACAAGATTCCATTCCATACAGTCATATAAGTTACTTCTATTACTGCTATGGACAGGAGTTGTCTCTTTTCATCTAGAAAGCACTGTAATTGTAGTAATCCAGTGGTGTTTCTGGATGTTGCTAAATGGGTGTATAGAATCATTCTCATTTGGAGAAAATAAATCAATTGTATTTGCACAGCTCCTCTGTCCATATCACTGTATGACCCACCATCAATTGAATTGTGAGGCTCAGCATATACCCAATGGGTGGACCCTTTCATCATTCTAGAAGTACTTTTTAATGCATTGGGTGAAAACGAGTCAGTATATTGATTTGAAGGCCACTTGGTGTATTTATCTTCTCTGTGACAAATCCGCAGGTGTATGCTGGAGCTATAAACCAGTTATAGAGTGCACAGCTATTCTCTGTCCTTACTTTTAGTTTTCACCTCCAGTCAACATGCCTTAACAGAATGTTGGAAGCTGTGTGAATCACAGATTGGCATGAGTTCTGAGGTTACAGTGCCCCTTTTTATACCAAAATAATGTGCACAAGCCTTGTGCCCACAACCATGACCCATCATTGCCTATAACTTTTACACTTGAATAATATTTGTATATAGTGATATCATGTCAGTATTTTCAACTCTGTAGATCAAAACTTAGCTCTGTCGCTTGTAGTAATCTTGTGCCAGTCTGAACATTTGTCTGCACTGTCAACATACAAACTCGGCTTGTGTTGGCAGGAACTGTAAGTCATTGGAACAAACACCGTCTGCTCATTATTTTAGTATTCACTGGAGCCGCTTGGCCCATCTTTTGTCCCTTTATAATATGAATAGCCTGTTAAAGTGACCTATAACCATTTTGTACCTAAAAGGTACAGAATGACGACACGCAGCTGTACCTGTCGTTCCCCCCGACTGATCCGGGGATCTCAGCTAGGATTGAGGCCTGCCTCACAGACATCTCCACCTGGATGACAGAGCACCACCTCCAGCTGAACCTCGCCAAAACAGAACTTCTCATCATCCCGGCCAAACCCTCCATCTCCTACGATCTCTCAATCACCCTGGGATCTGCGACGGTGACCCCTTCATCCTCTGCCAGGAACCTTGGGGTTACCATGGGTGACGAGCTCTCCCTCACAGCCCACATTGCTGCAGTCTCCCGGTCGTGTAGATTCACCCTCTACAACATCCGGAAGATCAGGAGATACCTGTCTGAGCACCCATCTGCTAGTCCAAACACTTGTCCTCTCCAAGTTGGACTACTGCAACTTGCTGCTCGCCAGTCTCCAAGCATGCCCAACCCGCCCCCTTCAGAGGATTCAGAACGCAGCGGCCCGCCTGGTCTACAATTTACATTTTGTCATTTAGCAGACGCTCTAATCCAGAGCGATTTAGAATAAGTACAGGGGACTTTCCCCCAAGGCAAGTAGGGTGAAGTGCCTTGCCCAAGGACACAACGTCATTTTGCACGGCCGGGAATCGATACGGCAACCTTTTGTTTACTAGCCCGATTCCCTAACCGCTCAGCCACTTGACTCCCCAGTATACAATATACTCAGACGCTGCCATGTTACCCCACTCCTCATCTCCCTCCACTGGCTACCCATCACGGCCCGCATCAGATTCAAGACCCTGGTACTGACCTTCCGAGCGGTGAATGGGACTGCACCCGACTACATCAAGTCTCTCCTGCACCCTTACACCCCCACCCGCCATCGACGATCTTCTTCAGACAACCGCCTGGTGGTCCCACTGCTCAAGACCGCCCGGTCCCAACACAAGCTCTTCTCCTGTCTGGCCACCCAGTGGTGGAATCAACTTCCCAACTCCATCAGAGACACTGACTGTCTCCCCACCTTCAAGACGCACTTGTTCCGGGAGTACAACGGTACTTAGGAATGGTTTACTGGTCCCAATGTTAGTTTCCTCAAGGATCACAATGACTCTTGTTTAGAGACTTGTTGCTCTTGTCTGTTAGTGGTAACTGATTTAAATTGTTGTACTCGCTGTGAAATATACTGTAAATATATTTTTTACTGTTGCTTGCTTTTCTACACTTGGTACACTTGCACTTATATCAATTCATGTTGTTTAATTGTAACTGGCTTAAATACATGCTCTTATGGTTCTTCCCTTTGTAATTGGGAACTTATATTTTATTTCATGGCAATTTATATTTAATTTTATTGTACATTTTATTTAATTCTAATTCCACTTTGTTCTGCTAGTTTATGTACCCTTAGTATAGATAGTCCTCATATTTTAATTTTACGTTCCTATATGTTTATTGTATGCACCTTCCTGCCAGTAGTAAAGTAAATTCCTGCAAGTAAATTCCTTGTCTGTGCAAACTTTCATGGCGAATAAATCCCTTTCTGATTCTGATTCTTTGGCACTTATTTTGGTTGTTTACAATATGTGCTTCATGTTTTGGCTACCCGCAATGTTTTAGGGCCTATCTTGTTGTTATTATCAATGACCAATGCACTGTGTAAAGCTCTCTCTTGGAAGTCGCTTTGGATAAAAGCGTCTGCTAAATGAATAAATGTAAAAGACAAAACCCCATTTTGTTGTTGACACCAATTTAACATTGAGAGTGCTTATATAGGCCTATATGTAGTGGCAAAAGTATTTCAGCATTTTGAGAGCAGTCTACGCTTACTTTTTTCCAAAGGAGTACATGCGCTCTTAAATTAACACTCGGAGCACACAAATCTTAATTTTTATGCACAGTAAACATTTTTACTGAGCTTTACAAACTATTTATGACATCATTTTTATACTGTATGTGAGTGTGTGCGTGTAGCCTACTCACATTGTGTCCTAACTGGATGCGACGCCACTAAAAGCAGTTTGATTGGCTTGTTTTCTGTTGGAATGTCCTAACTTGACGTGAGCGGCGCGACGCAGCCCTGTTTTTATTTATTTTTGGTTGCTCGCGTTGAAAGCTCTGTAGCACATTTGACGTGAAAAATATACTATGTTTTCAACCACATTTTCCAAGTTAAGAACAGCACTGGAACTCAGCAAAGTTTGATGCAAAGTGTTTTATTGGTCCTCAAGGTGACAAAGATTCCCAAAAGAACGTGAGCAAGATCCCGGGATCAGACTGACATTTTCTCCCGACATTTCACTTATATATTTTCTCCCTATTATTTTGTGATATTTTGCTATTGGTATGATACTTGTTGGTCACAGATGCATTATTCATTCTTACCCAGTCCCTTGTCCTAGAGGATTCAGATTACAGTTGCTTTTTTACATAGACAATTCTCCCAGGTCGGACTGGTAGTACTGACCATGAACCGTGCAGCTGCAGATACTGATATAAGGCCATAAATGTGCCACTCGATTTATAGCTTGGCCCTTTTGCCTGTGAAGGAAGTAGCATAACTACAACTAGTCTTCCGCACTCCTCAGCCCCTAATATCCAGATCTTTACACTTTAGGCTTAATATCTTCTACCATTTAGTGGTAATAATAATCAGTCAACATATGGTTTTGCATATGGTTTCCAGTAATTAAGTACAGTACTAAAAGAGGCGATTAAGAGTTTCATTTTCAATCATATAAATCCATAATCAAAAGCCAAAACCTGTAATTTAGTGTTCGCGTTAAGACAACACATTTAGCTGTCTTAAGACAGAAATTGCCTTCTTAACATGGCAATCGATCTTAAATTTAAATATTTATTTAAATATTAATATGATATTGTATAGCTGAAATTTTTTCTCAATAAGTAACCAGTAGCTTACAAAATACAGTTGTTAATAATGTCACTACCAATTCATATTTAACCTTAATTATTACAAAATAGGTTGAATGGGGAATTGTTTTTTCTCTTGCAATGATCATTATCTGGTTTCCCCTCAGAAACGATTGAAGTGTTAGCACCCAATAGGGGTTATGCGCAACATTCTTCCGGGTTCTACAAAACAGATGTAACTACTTCCGGCCGGCCGCTTTTGAGGTAAACACAGCGTAGTAAAGGCCACCTACTATAGCCGGTGTTTAAAGGAGCTACCCTTAATTACAATTTCCCATGTACACAGGATTGCCAAACGGACTTCCAGAGCCCCGAGTACCCTGGGAAGTAGCCTTTTTTTTGCTCGCAGACGATTAAAACAGTCAAACGAAGACTGTACCTGTAGAAGTCCAAGTGGACTCAAAGAATGCAGTGTTTGGCAATCAACTGCAACAACTACCAGTGTGACAGTATTTATTTAAAGGTCAATTTTGTCGGTAGCGTAATCTTATACACCTGCTAACTTTAACGTTTTTTTGGGCCTAGTAGTAGGCTAGTAAACGTAATTCCTTCTAGGAACGATAGGTCCTAGCTATAGAAACCAGAATAATGATATGGATATGACACTAAATTAAAATGAGCTTCTTAAATTAATTTGCTGAATTCATATATTTCATTGATAACTTAGCACTAGTTGTGTAGCTATGTAGCTTACTGTAACGTTGTAGTTAATGTGTAGAGCCAGTTTTAGTGCTACCTCCTGGGAAACGATGTAACGTAATAGGGGCTATTATAAGGTTATATGAACTCATCACTTTATTCCTGTCCCACTTAACCTAATGTAGAGAGTAATACAACTTATAAAATCCTTGAACTTCCCTGTCAATATAAGTTATTTGGATCACCTAGCGCTGCAGATGTGTACAGAAGTGAGAAGCGGAAACGATTACATCTGTTTTCCGGTTCGAACGCTGAGCGCTCCGCATAACTCCTATTGTAATCGTCTTAACGGTGTAGAGCGGGCAGCGCGTAGCACAGTCTTGTCACATGTCAGATAGGGACTGGGTGTGCAGCCACATATGATTAGTTTCTCCTCCATCTTGAAACTGTGAAAGCTAGAAATGTTTACCATGACGAACGGTTGCTACGTTACAAGAAAACAATCCAATGGGCCAACGCTAGCGTTTAACGCTCCTCATTTACATAAAGTTGAGAATATTTCAGCTCGCAACGCTCCACTCCGCTCGCCTTCCCACAATGCACTATGCAAGCGTTAACGCCCGGTTTCATAAAAAATAAATTGGAAGCCGATCTTCCGCGCCGCCCGCTCTGCTGTTGTGGACACGCACTGTTACGCCTGGGACACAATGGCTGCGAAGTGCCCGGAAGCGCCACGATCAGTTACGGATGCCGCAAGGCTGTTCACACTAGACATGCATTTCTCTGCGCCGGTCCCCAAGCCTATCTCTTCTCTTCTTTTTCACATTGAAAGCTGACATAAACACTGCATATGCTTTGTTTAGGCTACGTGCTGATCCAACAACCATCGCAAAAGCATCCCAACGTAATGTGGGGATGCTTTGCCGTAAGCCATGGCCACGGGATCTAGGGGTGCTGAGAGTGCTGCAGCACCCCTTGCTGACATTTAAAATAATATTACTTGAAAATCCACCACCGCGGCACCGCCCCACAACATTAAGCCCCCCAGCACCCCCCTGATAAAATGTTCCCACGGCTATGCCGTAGGGCGTAGGCTATAGTCTTTGTAAAATAGGCTACTTGCTGTGGTTCATACAACTCTATTGGAGGCCTACACTATTCAACTTTGATAATTAACTCAGTCGTCATGTCTCCGCTGGTTTGTGATTTAAGGTTTTGCTGTCTCTTCTGCTTGAGTGTATGCCAGCTTGTCTATCACGCTCTTAAACACACTATTTAGAAACAACTGACAAATATGTTGACTTAACAGTCAAGGCAATCATCAATCAGGATTTTTTTTCGGGGTAAACACATGGTTGGCCGTTCGTTAGCAGCATAGTGAAGTTGGGTGTTAAGTCATAGGCTATAGCCTACAACTAACATAGTAAAATCTTAATAACATGTCTGTTTATCCAGATATATCATATCATATGGTGTATGTTATCATTCTGCAGCCAAATTCACAAGTGTCTTGCGGAAAAATTAGACCAGCTGCCGTAACAATCGCTGCAGAGCGCGAGCCGATCGCTGCAGAGCGCGAGCCGATCGCTGCAGAGCGCGAGCCGATCGCTGTAGAGCGCGAGCCGATCGCTGCTGAGCGCGAGCTGATCGCGAGCCGATCGCTGCACTTCGTAGCATGTGTGGCCGGTCCAATTTGAAAACATGGGCGCCTAAAGGAAAAAGGCTACGCTTCCAGGCGCTTCGCAGCTAATCACGGCGCTTCGCAGTCATTGTGTCCCAGGCGTTATGGCGGTAGTTAGTGTGTAGTTCGTATAACGTCATGGTAAAGTGTGCAGACTTGGGTTTACCTACTCGCAATATTGATCAAAATACAACTTTTACACATAGATGTATCTTAATGTTATCTACTATTCACACTAGTTCTGGCTCTTTTTTGCTGTGTTTTATTCAGAGTGAAAGATTAAATGTTACAGTAAGAGATTGGACGCAAACGCCACTAATAGTGTGCAACTCAGTCTCACAATATCAATGGAACACAACTTTTACACATATGATGCAAGAAATCCTATACGTTAGCTAGATGTAGATGTTTTTTGGGGTATTTTATTCAGGGTGAAAGATTAAATGTTACAGTATGCCACCGGGAACTCAGGGTAACCAGTCGTGTACCGCCGATGGGGCTAGCTAGCTCAGTTACTTTTTTTTACGAGACTGAATTAAAAAGTACAAAAACCCAACCAGGAGCACCAACAACATTGGCGAACCTGCGCCATGCCTCTTTTTTTTTTTTACATATCTGTACGAATACAGAGACGTATCAAACAGGGCAGACGATCAGTTTGTCCTGCATCTTGACACTGTGAAAGCTAGAAATGTTTACCATGACCAACGGTTGCTACCTTATAAGAAACACATAAACAAGACGATTACCATCGCTCGCGAAAATCGCTCCTCATTTACATAAAGTTGAGAAAATCTCAACTCGAATCACTTGGATCGTGTCGCTACCCTCAATGCACCATGCAAGCGATTTTCCTGGCTCCACTGAAAATGAATGGAAAGCATTGCGTTGCTCGCATCGCGTCACTGTAGTGGACTTGCACTATTTGACATTCAAAATGGCCATGTTAAGATAGCAATTTCTGTCTCTCTTAAGACTCCAAATGTGTCATCTTAACACAAATTCTAAATTACAACAGGGTTTCTGCAGGTTTCAGTAAGTCAAATTTAAGACATTGTGTTAAGACATTACGACGCATTACCAAAATTCAAATCAAATAAATTCAGAAAAAAACGTTTTATTTAAATGAATTCAGTCATTGAAAAGGCATTAATTAAGTTAATCACATTAGTAACCTTCCACACCCAACAACGTTCCAAATCCCCAAAACCTTACCCCCAAAATGAAAATAGGGTAAAACAAACTTGCCCTCAAATAGAGAGACAAAGTGTGTGAGTGAGTGTGTGACTCCATGATAAGATGGATTTTCTGGATAAGGCAGGCCGGAAGGAGTCACAACAAAGGAAAGGAGTTTGACTTTGGTTTATTCGTCAAGCGCCCGGATCAAACATTCAGTTCAAGACAAACTGATAGCATGAGTGAAAACGTTGTCTTTCAGCCATGGTTAAATACATGAGTTGGACATTACAGATATAGAATGCACAGAATTACTTCCTTAACGGGTCTTCAGTGGTCAGTGCACTGATACACTAGAACGTTCAGCAGGTGAAGTGGTCGTTACTTACATTAGTCCTAGTTTGTACATGTTTTGCCTTACTGTCTCCTAACTGTCTGGGCTGTGTGCTATATTCTTCTCAGAGAGGGCCTCGCTGCAGGACCTCTTGACCTTGCAGAGATTCAGGCTGCACCTGTACACAGAAAATCTGCCTTACACTCCAGCACCTTCACACCCAATTGAATATTTTTGTGGCAAAGTTTGCAGCGAGCCTCGTACCTGGAGCTGGGTACCGCTTGTAAACCAACAGTGAAAATCGCTGTGATCTAGCCATGTCTCGTTAGGGTTAGAGTTATTTTTATTTTCCAAACGTAGCCGAACTTTAACAAACTCTGAGAAGACGCAGACGTACTTCGCGGGCAGGTATTGCTTTTATCACAGGATTTGTAGTTTTATCACCATATAGGTACCAACACCCAGATCCCACAGAAAGAACTACAACTCACCGAACCAACATTCTGAGGGCAGCGTTCTGCTGGTTTTGTAGCAACAACTCTAGAGCTCTGTAGGCTACGACTTAATAATTTGCTACTTTTTATTACCTCTCTGCGGCCAGCGTTTCTGGGAAAGAGTGAGAGTAAAACTTTTTTTAGACCTGACTAGATTAAATTTAAGACCTCGGATGAAAATCTAGCCATTTTTTAGATTTTAAAGGCCTTACATTTTTTGTTCAGAAATTAAGACTTTTTATTACTTTTTAACACTCCACGGAAACCCTGTACAACTTTTGTATCGTTGAACCTACGACCAACTACGACACATTTTTGGGGATTAATTTGAGCGCAAAATAATGTAATTTTTTTGCTTTATGTCACATAAACATTACATTGGACTCATATTGTTATTCTTAATTCAAAATGTAAGTTTGTTACATGTCTGGTTTGTTTACTATGCAATTCAGTGGGGAAGTGAGCCTCATAATGTCTCAAACCTAGCCAACTTTGCAATGGTTAGCTAGTTAGCTCTGACTAAAACACTAGCTACAGTTTACACTTCCCTACAGTTTGGCATTTAACGTTAACTATTGTCATATCAACAGATAGCCCACTCTGTTTCATAAATTGAATTATATATGTTGTGAATTACAGTGACCACGAGTAGACTGTGCTCACCGAAAATGAGAACCCAAAGTTTTAACCTAACAGATTTGGGGCTCAAGTCCCAGAAGCCATCCACTTGCTCTGCCCATGGCCTATATTGATACTTTTTTCCAGTGTTGTTCACCTTTCTCTCTCTAACTGGACTGCGTTATCACAGAAAACTCCACTGTGATGGGGCATGTAACCTGTGAAAGGTGGGGCTAGTAGTTTTTAAACGGGGGGTAAATAGATTAAGGTATTTTGTCATCTTCATGAGCCCAACGGTGGTTGCACGGTGTGCAAACCACACCCCCTAATATGAGTACATCCCCCAAATGAAAACACTCCCCCCAAATACGAGTCAACTCCCCCCAAATAGGATGACTCGCTCACCTCCCCCCAATACAAAGACACGCTCCCCCAAATGGGAAACAACATTACATTAACTCAAACACATTACGTTAACTCAAAACAGAAAGGGTTGGTACTACAATTCGTCGCTGAATGGATGCAGTAACTAACAAGAAATAAGAAATTGATCGACAGAAGTACAAAATGCAATAGCCTGACAGAGTTACGTGCACCAGGACATTTGTTTGGCTATCGAAGCATGTAGCAAATAGTAGGCTACTTATGCAAAAGTATAAATTGCATGTTGAACGTAAAAATCGATAGCCAAACAACCTGGTCCACGTAACTCTATCATTATCATGAAGTTGATCTTTTTTGGTTGGAAGAAAAGAAGAAACATCTTAACAATTCAGAGTCATGACTTGCACCACTCTTTATTTTAATCAGGGACATTCCTATGAAATAATCTTAGATATGCTGTTAATGTTTGTGGAAATTGTCACTTATAACATGCATTGAAAGGACAAGTTTTAATGAGAACTGACCTTACTTGAAAGGAGTCACAGTAAATGCGTGGTTTGTTTGTGTGTCATTGTGTGTATTGATTGATAACACAACAACCTTTTTACATTGAAGCTCATCAATGTAAAAGTGGAATCATGTCTAGGGTTTATCAAGATAAAAGAAGTGTTGTTTGTTGTCAAGTTTTGTTAATTTTAACTAACAAGTTATCATGGGTTTTTGTTTACCTTACAATACATAAGCCTTCCCCTACTGCACCATGCAAGTGCAACAGAGCAAAATATATATTAACTTTCACATAATTGTCTCTTTAATTCCTTAAGATGTCATAGCGTCCTCAAGTGTTCTGGGCTTGCTGCTTATACAATAATGTGTTACCTGTAAATCGTTTTCAGATTCATAAGGATGTCATTTATACTGAAGTTGTGATTTACTGTAGTCATGAAGTTGTGTTATACTGTAGTCATGAAAAAAATGACTGCTACATTTGTATGAAACCTTGCTAATTTCTGTGCCACCCCTGTCAATAGGACCAGATGTGTGTAATTGTTTATGTATCTAACTAGGGTCTCATTGTCTTTAATCATGGCCAAGTGATACATATTTTCAATACTTTGCAGAATATTGGGAAGAAGATGACGTGCCCGGAATTCATCAGTAATCTTGAAGGCCTAAATGCAGGACAACATTTCCCTAGAGAGGTTCTTAAGGTGAGTCTTGTTTCCTTAGCTCATAACATCGTCTGACAATGGTTGTTATATGGTGATTGAGGGTCATGTCTTGACATTTTTAGTAAGATCAGCAGGGCACTTTGCATGAGAAAGAAGAGACCTCTTTTGGACCTGCTAACACAAGTCTCCAAATATTAATCTGATCTGCTAAACCATTGAAGAGAACTTGTCTTTGTCCATATGGTGTCCATATTTGTACACCTGACATTCTGTGTGACTTCTAACTGTAGGCCTAACGACCACAAAAGCATGACATACATATTAATCTAAATGCAGAGGTCAATGGTAATTGATGACAGGATTCGCAGTGTAAAGAATCTAGATTTTTTCTAAATATTGATTACTAGGCTTGGCAAAGTCATCAAAATGTACAAAATTCCAAATGTTGTGAAATTTTGAAATGTTACATTTTTGTATATATTCCTGGCATCATACGCACAGAGTAACACCTGTTTGGAGAATAGGTTTATAGTAGGGCTGGGCGATAAATCAATAAAAATAACTATCGAAGTAATGACTTCCCTCGATAAAGATATCGTAACATTAATTCATTTTCAATAATATCGATAATGTCGATAGAGAATAATTAGGAACAGCAGTCCATTTAAGTTCTGTGATGCAGCAGGAAGTTGCGGAGAAATGGTAGCCTACGCTCACTAAAATATACTGAGCACGTCGAGTGGAGTAGCTAATGTTAACCGCGGAAAATTAGTCTTATTACCGAAAACAGTGGCAGCGATAGCCATGGCGAGGGAGCAACTTCCAATGAAGAAATTGTTGATAAAAAGGGTTAGGCCGAATCCAAATACTCCCCCTTACCCCTTCCCCTTACCCCTTCCCCTTAACTTACCCCTTCCCCTTGGCCCTCGAAAGTAAGGGGTAAGGGCTACATAGCCCAAGGAAATGGGACGCCACTTGGTTACAGGTACGTCATCTAGCACGTATCGATATCTCCAAAGCAAGTAGCGTTATGCACTGATATTAAACGAAATTCCCTGCTAATGGAGTTTACTTAGAACTGTAGACATGCTAGTCAAAGAAATGTGGGACTGTTGTGCAATTCAGAACTGTAACATTAACATACCAAACTAGCGATTTTTTGAAACTTTTCAATTAGGAAAATGGTTGCAAATATATATGTTCATGACTGTATATAACACAAAACAAGACTGTCATAATTTTTTATCAATGAATTAAGCCGATAATATAACATTTATCGGACTCTCTGGATGATTTGGTCGCCATTGTTGCCGGTCGCGCAGTTTTCACATAGCCCTAGGTTTCAAGTAAGCTCCCGATCTTTTTTGGTTTTAAGGGGTGTATACCCCTTAGTCTTAGCCCTTCCCCTAGCTCCAAAAGAGGATTGGGACACCACTAGCTCTCACGGGAACGCGCAAAACTAAGGGGAAGGGGTAAGGGGAAGGGGTAAGGGGGAGTATTAGGATTCGGCCTTAGTCTTGTTCAGTTATTTGGAAGTTGTTTGCCTTTTTGAAATACGACAAAGAGCAGAGCAATGTTCGGTGCAAATTGGTGTAGTAAACAAACAGGTGGTTAAGTCTGGTAATACGACAAACTGCAAATGTGGACTTCTTGTTGACCTCGACCTACGGTCTCGGTTAACAAACGTTTAAACAAGTCTCTGCTTACAAAGGTGTTGGTAGATCTGTCGAAGTCCATATTCATTTTTTTATATAACATAACAACACGTAGGAAAATCCCAAATCAAACAGGACGAATCTGGTGCAGACGCCATGTTGTCATCTCCAAGGCAACCGCTTGCTAGGTCCGTAAATCGTTTGCGGACTCTGGAGAGGTCTGCAAACGGTTTTGCGGATTTCTTGTAACGTCTCTTGACATATAAGAACAGCGTTTTGGTCCAATTATAATACTAATATATGTGAAACCATTTTTACCACCTGAAGCAAAATCACTCGTTGGAACATGCAGAAAGTGAGAGTTTGCGCCGAGGTATTGATAAGTAGGCTATTGATAAAAAGCAAGGTTTTAAAAAGTTTATCCCAGGTACGTGCTCCCTGGCCGCAAACATTTCTCTCACACTGTTCTGCCTAAACCTTATGCCGAGTGTAGGGAAAAATGTGGGGAGGAGACTTATTTAGCTACTACAGATCTGTGGTATATCGTTTAATTATCGTTATCTAATGTAAATATAAATATCTATATCGATAATTTTTTACCCATATCGCCCAGCCCTAGTTTATAGTCATGGAAATGTCATAAAAATCCATTGGTCAAAAGGGTGGGTAATCCCTAGATTACTACTTAAAGGCAGGGTAGGCAATGATAAACACTTTTAGTCATATTTGCTGAAATAAACTTCACATCCTGAAAGCAGCAGTGGCGGTTCTAGACAAATTTTACGGGGGGGGCCAAGGGGGGCCAGTGTTTAATCAGGGGGGCACATTAAAAACAAACAAATGATATTTAAACATTAAATACTTTGATTTTGCTTTACATTAAAATCATACAAACGGCTCTGGCTCTCCCTCTTCCTGCTCTTCAGCTCTCTCAATACCTTGATATGTTTCTCTAACTTTTGTATTTACTCGGGCAAAAAAGGCTGCAATGTCCCTTTTCATTTCATAATGACTACTAGAAGAAGAAAAACTGTTTTTTGTTGTTTTACTTTTTTTTTCAGTCAGCTCAGGGGGGCCAGGGACATTTTTACAGGGGCCCTGACCCCTGTAGGCCCCCGTGTAGAACCGCCCCTGGATAGCAGCCAATACATCTTAAGGCTTGACAGTAAAATGTAATCAATCCGATATCTGTAGGCATGGCAGGACTGTAATAAACATGACCAATTATTAAGGTTGGACCGGCACTAATGATTGGACAGCATTCGGACCGAATGCAATGATTGGACAGGCTACTTGTCTGTCTGTACCTACCGCCTCCAGTAGTCAGGCATGCGTCCATGTGTTTTGAAAGAGTGGCTTTGAAGGGTGGGATATTTTTTTCCTTTTAAACTCAAGCTAAAATTGCTGTGTTTGCAAAACTTGTCTATCCTGCTTTTAAGTGGCTAGGAAAATATGTTCTAAAAGGAATTACATAAACCCCTCAAATATTATTTAAGGAAAAACTGTACAGAATGCCAATAAAAGTGGTGTCATTCCTCTCTTCAGGGATATGTAGCTCAGTAAACCTGGTCATCTGTTAAAAAAACGGTACGATACCAGAATTTCTGAAGTTACGGTAGTTCTGAGTGCCGGGTCTACCCGGTACCCATGCAGAGTCGGACGCTGACAAGCAGTGTTGCCAAAATATCTCAATAGAAGTCTCTAGTGGCTCTCTGAAAAGTCACTAGATTTGTCGCTAGATGAGACTTTTTGTCATTAGGGAAGGCAAAAAAAGTTGCTAAATTTGGCGACAAAGTCGTTAAATTGGCAACACTGGACAAGCAACTAATGCTGCAGGGGCTCCACTAAAAACTGTCAACAAGAAAAGTGGAAGAGCCACGTACATGAAAATACTTTGGGTGTGAGGCAGATGACAATGAGAACATCACTGTTCATGTCCTTTATCAAATCAAATCAAATGTATTTGTATAGCCCTTTTTACATGCAAGCATGTCACAGAGGGTTTCACATACACCCATAGAACTGCCCCTCAACCAACCTAAACCCTCAAGGAAGACAAGGAAAAACTCCCAGAAAAACTCCCAAAAGTAGAAAAAGTGGAAGAAACCTTGGGAGGAGCAATTCAGAGAGGGATCCCCTCCTCCAGAGACGGTTGGTGGGAGAGAGGAGCAGAATACAGGCTAAACATAGTCATGCAGTGTCAATGGGTTTTGAAACACCAAAATCCATTGTTGAACTTTATAAGTGTTTATGGTTTGCAGCTTACTGCAAATGCAATACCTAATACTGGGGCATACGAAAGGAGAGGGCACAACAGGGTTAACACATTTTTACAGAGGCTTTTAGATTATAGATATAAATAGATAGATTTAAATTTGTGTTTTGGAGTTTGGGATGTATATTTAAGTTTTATGCGTGTAGCGTGACCAAAATCTAAAGACCCATGAAGGGTGTTGAATCAAGTCTTTCTACTTCATACATTGATCAAACATGCATAAATGATGTTCAAGTCAAGATTCATATTTTTGAGCACTACAAATTATCTCTAGGTCTTCTGAGTTAATGTCAACACTCAGCGGTGTTTCCCTCAGAATGTGATTATATTTTTGTCGGTAGGTGGGGTCAGAGCCAGACATTAGAAAAAAATTAGGTGCTCAGCCCAAACCTATGTCTTACTATCAGTTCGATGTGAGTATAGATAGGGACTTTTTTCATGCTTTAATTTGAGGGCAAAATAGTTTTTTGAGCTTTACGAAATATAAACATTGTTGAAGTCATATTGTTATATTTGCTGAATGCATTTAACTATGAATATTATTATATTTAACTTGAATGTATCAGTTTTGGACACATTTGTGCCAACCCTATAATAGGCATACTTACCTCTCATCTTTCCTAGCAACGCTAGCGTGGCAGCGCCAAACACAAAGCAGGGCCCGTCTAAAGGCTGTTTATCAATCCTAAGAACACGAGGTTGAGATGCGTGTTTTCTTGGCTATTGCGAATTACCCTGGACTCGCAGCAGTATGACAACACTGGCATTATCAGCGCCAAATTTGATAAACTTTTGCTGTATAGTGCTTGTGCATTACATTTGTGTTAAATATAGGCTCATACTTAATAAAGTTCAAAACAAACTCAAAATCTTTGTCATTTCACCCATTTGATAGGATTATGATCAAGTGCAGCAACTAGTTTCTGCACTGCGATGATAGCTAGGTTATCAAAAAGTCAGAGAAAAATAACAAATTAGCCATTTCATCAATAAAATAAGCACATTTTTAGCAACCACACTGCCCATTTTAATTCAGATACTGATTTTCACGTACCGTTTAGCTGAAATATGAATTGTAAAAACGTACAGCAATGGCGGTCAAAGGATTTTGTTTGTCTTGTTGGTCTCGGTAACTCCGCCCCTGACGCAAGCGGTTCTTACTTGGTTCCTACTTTAGTCCAGCTCTGTTGGTGCTAGTTAAGAACCACTTTCTCTGGTTCGGAGCCTGGTCTTAGGCTGTAGAAAGAGAAAGAACTGGTTTGAGATTTACTGGCTCCGAACCAGCATCCAAAATGCATTGGTGGAAAAGGGGTAATAGTCACACTCACTAACAGCAGCCGAGCAGCAAGAGGAAAGACAGGAAGTTATACTTTAAATGCAAATGTTTCATAGCATTGTTTTACATAGCAAATCAGTGCATTTATAAATACATTGTGGTTAAGGTAGAGTATGATTTCATCTATTTAATTAGTACTGTTTTTACACCAATAATTGTCAAACTATCTCTTGACAAGCTTTTTGTCAAGAGCCGTTTGGGAGCCAAAAGAGCCGGCTGTTTTTGGTGAGCTGAGCTGAACGAGCCAGCTCACTGAAAAGAGCTGGAATGCCCATCATTACCCTACATGCATTGTGATTGTTTTGATGTTCTGTTGTTGTCATAAGTAGGCTACAACAACCTTAGATATTGTAGGAGTCATCAAATGAGTTGTTCAGTAACCTATTTTTGCTTGGTTATCAAAAATGGTATAGAGCACCGTGAAATTTAACTGGTATTGGAACCAACTATTGAAATGTTGGTATCTTAACAACACTACTTAAATATGGTTAAAAGTGGACACGAATGGAAATGAAGGCATTAAATATATTGCTGGCGGAGGATACTTTTGTCTAACTGTTTTGTGCCTTTGTTATGATTATATACATTTTGAAATGGTTTGCAATGTTGAGGAGGAACCCGCCATTGCTGCCTGCAGTTATATTTATTAGGATTCCTCCGTCAGGAGGAAACCTATTGTTATTGTTAGTTTTATTAGGATTCTTCCGTAAGGAGGAAACCTATTTTTATCGTTAGTTTTATTAGGGTTCCTCTGGTAGGAGAACCCTATTGTTGGGTGGTCTCAGCCCAATGTGTATGGAGTTAAATTAGTTTCATAATTCAAACAAACAAACGTAACACGATTCATACAAACATAACACGATTCAAACAAACAAACGTAACACGATTCAAACAAACGTAACACGATTCACAAATGTATTTCGTGATTCACAAATGTAACGCGATTCACAAATAAATGACCCTATTACATTCGTTTGCAACCTGACAAACACAAGTTACAAATCCCTGCATTCGTTGGTGTGAATCCTTGCATTCGTTCGTGTGGATTTTTGGAACTTTTCTGACGCGCTTTGATGCACAAATGCATTTTTTCTAAAAGATATCCTCAGCAGCCTATCAGATCGTCTCTTCCAATTTTAGCCAATCACATTAACGTGTCTATGTGGACTTCAACAACCTGCCATAATGACGGACATCGTCTCCTTCAGATCACGAGCAATGTCGTCTGGTAGCATGTAGGTGAAATATTGCTTGTTAATCTTATTAAACCGATGATCATACCTGATTAAATATTGTTGAGAATGGCAGGATTCATGTTTAGTCATTTTCCGTGTTTCCTAGGCTAACGCAGAGCCCGTCTACCCATATTAGACATTCTCCGGTGATTGGCTAAAATTGGAGACATCTGATAGGCTGCAGAGGATATCTTTTAGAAAAAATGCATTTGTGGATCAAAGCGCGTCAGGAAAGTTCCAAAAATCCACACGAACGAATGCAAGGATTCACACCAACGAATGCAGGGATTTGTAACTTGTGTTTGTCATTTATTTGTGAATCGCGTTACATTTGTGAATCACGAAATACATTTGTGAATCGTGTTACGTTTGTTTGAATCGTGTTACGTTTGTTTGTTTGAATCGTGTTATGTTTGTATGAATCGTGTTACGTTTGTTTGGATCGTGTTAAGTTTGTTTGAATCGTGTTGCGTTTGTTTGTTTGAATTATGAAACTAATCTAACTCCATAAATGTGTGCTTGATCAACCAGGAAACAATTACACTAGACCATAGAGAAGGCATTGGTGGATCCAGATGTGGCCCTGAACACACACCACAGCTGAAATATCATCAATTGAATTGGCATGATTTTTTCATAAGAACAGGACAATGTTTTCACAAGTGCGCATCCATGACCTACATGTGATTCTGATTCTTTCCTTGTCATCTCACCCTGCACACAATCCCAGGAGTTTGTTTTCCAGAATAATACTTCTAAAAAGTAAAAACGTACTTTTTGAAACGGTGACAGCTACAGCAAACATGCTTCCATGTAATCATACACCCCATCTCAACAAAAGGGTGCAATTACATTTTCTATTCCCATTCAATTTATTTAGCAGCTATTTGTTTTGAGCGTCTTAAACATACTTAAAGGTTTGCTTTGTAACAGGAGAAGCAATGTGTCTCTTTGCAATTGTTAGAGTTGATATTATGTATATATTGGTTGCTAAAATGTCCAGTAATTCTCTGGGATATTTTGTTCCAATGTCATGGCTAACCAAAGGCAACAATGTCAGTTAGAGGCTTGTCTTATCAACTGCAGCTAATTAAGATATGTACACTCTAGAGGACTATTGTTTGCCATGATGTGGTCAGATACATGGCTAATCAAACCATTCTTCGAAGTACAGTTCTTACACTCACTATAGTTCAGGACAAAACTGTTTTATTTAGATGCTGCTAACCAATAATATGAAAAGCCAAATTTCTGAAGCAACACCATCACTGTCAGTCGTTGGCTGACTTTTTTATTCTGTAGTTAACTGCACAAACTTGGGCCAAAGTCACTGCGGTTTGTATTGCTCATTGGCAGGATTCTGGACAAGCGCTAGCCTTCAGGGACTTTTCCCTCTCAGATCTTAATCTGTGTTACATCTGCTTAAACTGAATGTGAAAACCACAACGGTGGATGGCCTTCTTGCCTTGGTAGCAACTATCTTCACGCATTTCATTCCTCCTGGTAAAAATAGGCGTTTCTCACTACCAAGTACTGGTAGTTTGGACTTTTGTATTTCAAACTTGGCAAGTTCGAGTAAAGAGAACAAACTTCCGAGGACAGGAGGACGCAGTAAGTTCATTCTGCAATTGGAACAGTAGCATCCTTGATGTTGTTACCTCAGCTCTTTTTGGCAAAATGTGTTTACTTCGATTATCTTCATTGTACTGTATCTAACTATAATAAAGGAAGGAATCTCTGTATGTGTCTGTGCAGTGGTGGACTCGGGGTGTGGTGCCCCCACTCTAGCAAATTGCCCTATTGGATGCCCCTATGGAAGATGAAACATAGCATAGATTAAACATTTACTATCAATGTCCCTGCCTAAGGTGATATCAAACCGACGTACCTGAACTGTACATATAGTGGGTGAAGCAAGGAAACTTTGTATACTGCATTGTATTGCACACTTCTTGGCAAGCTTGGAAGAAAAAGGAAAATGATTAGTAGCTCGAATGAGGGGCTTGTGCCCCAATAGAGCTTGATGTCTTGCAACGCCCCTGTGTCAACCATATGCAGCTGGTGCCCTTTTTATTTTTTTCACCCTTGCCCCTCAGGTAGCCTGAGTCCGCCACTGTGTCTGTGGTTCCCACATCTCGAGAACCATTTATCTGATCAACTTCACACTTGGTGTATGTGAAGTTGTTATGCTGGGGAGGTATACTGGCCATTAACCACATTACTTTACATCTCCTAAAACGTCACATTTTCAATTAGGCCCTTGTTAATTTGACCATAGATTAAAAGTTTAAACATCTGAATTCTCCACCCCAAAAAATCTTAAAACTACTGTCCGTTACACAACAACAGTATTTTGAAAATGTCTGCTATGCAGTTAGCTTCCCAGCCATTATTGCTGTTTGGTGCAAAATGCATTTTGGGATATTTGTCTGTCCAAGTCTGCTCAAGTCAGCTCCCGATGCATCATCGATAAAATGGTTAGAGCGAGAACAGTTCTGGGTATTTGGACTGTACTTAGCTAAATACAGACTTTTAATTGGAACAGTACTTGGGCTGCAACTGAGGAAGTCCACAAGAACACAAGTACAGACGACGCAGATTGAGAAATGCCCTCTGTCTTCCATGATAGCTTTTTTTTCTTGTAAAGTAGTAGGCATACCTCAAATTAATAGTGGAATGTCTGATAAGTTTCTTAAATTTGGAAATGGAAATAGAACACATTTGTGTTATCAGTCTACTGCCAAATTGTTCACATCATTGAGATTGTTTTAAGCGTGTTCTCATTAAGTGTTTTCATTTTTACATTCCGTTATAACAAGAAGGTCATATTAACTAGAACCTAAGTGACTGTAAGGACGCACTATTTGAATAGCGGCTGTCAGTGTGATGGATTGACATATATAGAGCACTACAAAGCATCCATGACATGTCCTGGGCAAGTGAACCATGCAAATGACGGGGACCCGTGTCAATGTTCCAAGAAAAGGGAAGTAAATTATGTTGGATGACGCTCTGTATTTTTACAGACGTTGAAATGACAATAAAGAGCTACATGCCTCCCCATATGCACAACAACTGAATGCTGCTTGCGAACACATTTGGGGGGAAATGTGGATTAGCAGCATTCCTGAAGATGAAGTCCGCTAGTTTTTCTCTGTAGAATAATTAACCATTGTGGTGTTTTAAGCCCTTGCAGCAGTGAGAGATTGACCCCTGGTTGTGAGTGAGTGATCGACTTATGAAAAGCTGTGGAGCCATGTATAGCTCTTATAGGAAGATGTGAAAATGATTGCGTAGGCAGAGACATTTTCACATCTTCCTGTAAGAGCTAAACATGGCTCCTCAGCTTTTCATAGATGTTTTTCCTAAAGTACGTTGCATAACTGGTTATACAGCAGAATGCTAGTTTGATATAATTTCAACAAAGTTCGCCAATTTGCTCTGTTGCTGTGTAACACAACCCAATCAGTCATTTGAGGATGTGATTAGGATGTGAGACTATAGAAGTTACAGGCTGCTTTGACCCTTAATTAAACCAGTGTCAATGCAGAATCTCACATTGAAAATATTGTGACTGAGTTGGACGGCTTAGATTAATAAATACTGATCAATGCTAACAAAATGCTGTAGATGCGTTTGATAATTTAGTGAATTATCATTAATCTCTGTGTAACCAATACTAATCCAATACTAAAGCAATATAGTACGAGTGCGAGTGGGGTTGTTGAGGAATATACTACGGGTGGTGTTCGGCCGTAGCCACGAGGCCAGAGGCCAATTAACATTTAAATACAGCTGTTGATTAATTTTTTTTTTTGCCATTGTTCCTCCGCAACGAAAAAATAGTTCCGGTGTCAACGTCAGCGCTATTAGCCCGAAAGCTAACGTTATGCTAGCAAGTTTCAAAGGTAATAACATTGTGTAAGGTTGACTAACAGTAAATATAATTTCACAGAATGTTTGACAAGAAGATTTGCCAGCTAACCAGCCATGTCACTATCCCAAACTCAATATCAAGATTTTCACGAACAAAGGCCATACTAGTACTAGGCTACAGTACGGCTGCAGCCTGTGGAGCGAGTTGAATAGCAAATGGATGTGAGATGACAGCATCAAAGTTGACATTTTCTTATATTATAACTTGACAGTATGTTTAACGACAAGACTAGCCAGCTATTGAGCCATGTCATTGTCCCCAAGTAAAATCAAGATTTTTAAGAAGAAAATAATTGGCCATGTGTAGAGTTGCTGCTACTGCTGTAGTGTCGGCCGCAGCCTATCTGAAGTAGATTGACTAGCGAGGTGAATAGAGAATGGGATGTGAGATGAGAGGTTAAGTGACACTGACGCAGTACATTCTGAAAAGAAACATTTTTCAAATACGTTATAATGAATATTGAAGTCACTCATTGTTGTAAATACAAGTTAGCTTGTTAAAGTCTTTCAAAATTGTAAATGGAGGCTTTGACTCGTCCCTGTTGTTATGGTTACTTATTTGTATCAACGCGAATGTTTCATCGCGGAGTGATTTATTATTGGAGTGAAAAGTCAGAGTGGGTTGTTGTGGGATAATTAAACTCATGGAACGTCTCTCGTCCAATCAAAAACAGCTATTTAAGTCGAAAAAAAACAATTGTTTTATAATGTTCTAGTTATAATAAACTGCTGGGCATAATAATGTAGATGGCCTACACTATCACTCCTTCCTATTAGCTCTATTATCTTAAAAGGCAGTTTAACAATAACTTGGATTTGAGCAGCCTATCAAATGGGAGCTTTGGCTGTGACGATTTACCATAGTCTTGCAATTTTGGTAAGATTACTGTCATCATCTATTCAAAGTTCATCAACTGTATGAACATTAAAACACAATGATCTTCATATGCTATAATACCCCCTATAAAAACAAAACACAAGCCCTCCCATGTTGGACGAAGTGGTCATAAATGTGCGATGAACAAATACAATTTTAAAAGGACTCCAAAAGGTGTCCTTTTACAAACAATCTCAACAAAATTATACAGCAATCCCACTGTTGGAACGCCAGATAGGGCTGGGAGGTATGGCCTAAAATGTTTATTACGGTATAATTCGTAAGCACTGACAGTATTGGTATTTATCACGATATATTACTTATTCTTAAAATGTCATGACAATGCAATCCGCACTGCAGCGGCTATTCTACCACACTTGGACGGATTTGGATTGGGTGACTCCGGTGTCACTGTCACGTGAGTTGAAATTTCCAAATTTTGCAGCGTTTAATTGCCACGGAAGATCGATTTCTCAGTAGCCTACGCGTTCAACAGTAGCCTACGTTTATGGGATCGCAAAAAAACTTAAATATTTGTAGAGTTAGCTCTAGCTATAAACAATTATTACATGGCTGAATACTCAATTCTGTTGACCAACAATAAACATACATTTCACAAGTCTAACCAACCTGCCATTGGATTTGTCAAATGCATTCTTTGTCCGGCAAATCAACCCCATTGGCGTTATTTTCAGGCATCATTAACGCTTGCTTACACTTGCCAACAAAAGCAGTTTACTCATATGAATGTTTGCTTCCTCTGGAGTTGCACTAGCTTGTTTGTTGACTTTCATTGGCTGGCACAATACGTGCAGCGTCCATGCTGCATGTTTTTTTTGTAAAAGATACAAATTTGAACTAGCCCACCAGGCAGTATCACTTGACTTGTATTTTATACCAAACAGAAACACTTTAATAATACATTTATTAACCTCTTCTGAAACCTGTTAAATGTGCCTAAAAACGCCTAAACAGCATACCCAAAGTAAATTGACTGCTGTTCTTGAACCATTTGGAGTAGATGCATGTAAATTGATTTTTTGAAAGCTGACACTCTGAAGTTATGTTCCTTGTTGTCAGGACCCCTGTCAGTCCTACTGGTGTTGAGTAATAGAAGCTTGAACACAAGGAAAGTGAAAGTTTCTATTTCCGCCTAGATTTTGTTTTGAAAACAGAGCCTGAAGAGGCCTAGAGGTGGTAGGTATTAGCTGGAAGACAGAATTGGACCACAGGTTGAAGCCTTACCCAATTCAGATCAAAAGTCAAACATAATACCACAATATATTATTAGGATAAAAAGGTATAATTGTTATCTCTAATGAAAGGTGGTACTTAGAACTATCATATATAACAGCTAAATCCCTCATTTGTATTACTGAAACACAAAAACTGAAGCATGAACACATTGGAGTGCTTTATCTGATCCCCAGGATTGGCACACAAAGAACACTGACATATTGCGCATTCGACTTTTATTTTGAAGCCTCCAAAAACCTGGCATATGGGGTATCGCCATTTACAGCTAGCGCTACGCTACAAGGATAACTAGCTCATTTCAGAGCCAGTCGAAGCCAGTTAGAAAAAATCGTGTCGAGCGGGCGGGGGGGGTGGGGGCAGGGGGGGGGCGGGACGCACAGACCTGGTTGGCTTTAGAGGGCTGTCACTGGGGCATGGAAGCTCCTATTGGTTCATACAAGGTATCGATCGAAAGCTCTGAGTGTAGCGGCCATTTTAAGAGTATCCGCGGGTTTGTACTCGACCCACATAATTTCCTATGAGCGATTGTTTGTGGAAGACTGAAAAAAAGATTTTGGCAAAGGAAGAATGAAGCAACAAGATCGTGGCTATGTGTGGATATAATCCAAACAGTTCACTGTTTGAACAATTACTCGACATGGTTAGATACTTTGGACCTTTGGGAATTACGCAGAAGAGGTTTTGATGGGTTGTGTGCATACCTGGAAAATTCCGAAGTAATGGTAGGTAAGTAAAACTTTTTTCTCTGGCATTGTTGAAGGAAATGTTACCGGACAAAGACGTTGACGGTACTTACTGTTGCGAGTTGAGCTTGAATTGGTTTATTTCAATGGAAGCACAAGAATCGTGGCTTTCCAATGATATATAACATGTGTAGCAGTCAAAAAAATATATTTGTTGATACTTAGTGCGTAGTAGCTGGGGGAGGAGGGGGCAGTGTTTCGGGCCCGTGGGCGGGCCCGGAGGAAAAATAGGTTAATATATCGTGATATCCATGATATGGCAAAATCCATATCATGGAACAAGGCAATATCGGTATTCGCGTTCATGCCGGTATATCGCCCACCCCTAACGCCAGGACCATGTTGCTACGTGTTTCTTTCTCTATTTCTTCATTTATGTTTATTGACAAGGCTAGATGCTAAGACACTTACAATATATTTTAAATAGGGCTGTCAAGCGATTAAAATATTTAATCATGATTAATCACATTATTTCATATGATTAATCGCAATTAATTGCAAAATTATTCAATCTATTTAATCTGTTAGAATGTTACCCAAAAAAATCAAAAAAAAATTGGAAATAACATTAAAAGGGTGTACTTAACTTCAGATAGGCCTAACTGGATGATAATGTCTATATAACAAGTTCAAATGGAACACAACTTAAATTGTGAGGGAGTTTCATTCACCCACAAACTATACTGCTGTATAATAAACATCCACAAAATTAGACTTATTCTGGAATAAAACATACACGTCTTTCCAAGTTCTCACAGGAGCATTTGTGCGAGTGTAAATAATAGTTATGGCACAACATGTTTTCATTTCTCTACAAAATGCTGGCTAATTGCACAGTAGTATGTGCCTGCTGTGAGCTGAAACAGCGACTGGTTCACCGTTCTATCCAATGTCACATTACTAATTATACTTTATCTTTAGATTCTTCAATGCATATTTTATATTAAGGGGTTTAGAGTGGACAGTCATTTGTTTCCTCTTTCCAAAGCCCAAAAGGAAAGGTGCCAGCAGTAGAAAAGACAGTGTGGGAGGCCTCATTCTCAGCTAAATACCTTCCACAAACAAACTGTACTTCAGTATGCTCCATTGTTGCTACTGGACTTTATTTTGTGTACCTGACTGATCTGTTGTCATTGTCTGGCTAACTCTGCGTTAGAAGTGTGAACATTAGCAAAACTGGATAAAAAAATTATGGTTATTGTTTGCTAGTATGATTACTGCTAATATTATCTTACCAGTAGCTAGCTACTTATACCAGCAAACCTGCTCTAAAGGTTAGCTAGCTACGCTGACGACACGCAGCTGTACCTGTCATTCCCTCCGACCGATCCGGGGATCTCAGCTAGGATTGAGGCCTGCCTCGCAGACATCTCCGCCTGGATGACTGAGCACCATCTCCAGCTGAACCTTGCCAAAACAGAACTTCTCATCATCCCGGCCAAACCCGCCATCTCCCATGACTTCTCAATCACCCTGGGATCTGCGACGGTGACCCCCTCATCCTCTGCCAGGAACCTTGGGGTGACCATGGACAACGAGCTCTCCCTCACGGCCCACATTGCTGCGGTCTCCCGGTCGTGTAGATTCACCCTCTACAACATCCGGAAGATCAGGAGATACCTGTCTGAGCACTCCACCCAGCTGCTTGTCCAAGCACTTGTCCTCTCCAAGTTGGACTACTGCAACTCGCTGCTCGCCGGTCTCCCATCATGCGCAACCCGCCCTCTTCAGAGAATTCAGAACGCAGCGGCCCGTCTGGTCTACAATCTACCCAGACGCTCCCACGTTACCCCGCTCCTCATCTCCCTCCACTGGCTACCCATAACGGCCCGCATCAGATTCAAGACCCTGGTACTGACCTTCCGAGCAGTGAATGGAACTGCGCCCGACTACATCAAGTCTCTCCTGCAGCCTTACACCCCCACCCGCCACCTACGGTCTTCTTCAGACAACCGCCTGGTGGTCCCACCTCTCAAGACCGCCCGGTCCCAGCACAAGCTCTTCTCCTGCCTGGCACCCCAGTGGTGGAATCAACTCCCCACCTCCATCAGAGACACGGACTGTCTCTCCACCTTCAAGAGAAGGCTCAAGACGCACTTGTTCCGGGAGTACAATGGTACTTAGGAATGGTTTGCTGAATCCAACGCTAGTTTCCTCAAGGTTCACAATGACTCTTGCTTAGACTGTTGCTCTTGTTGGTTAGTGGTAGCTGATTTAAACTGTTGTATTCTTCTTTTTTTAGTTAATCCTATTTTTATTGCTTTCCTACAGGTACACCTGCACTTAGAGATCAATGTTGTGTAATTTTAACTTGTTTAACTACATGCTCTTATGGTTTCTTCCCTTTAGCACTATTTTTTGGTTGTCCACAATATGTACTTCTTGTTTTTGACTACCCGCAATGCTGTGGGGCTATCTTGTTGTTATTATCAGTGACCTATGCATTTTGTGAAGCTCTCTCTTGGAAGTCGCTTTGGACAAAAGCGTCTGCTAAATGAATAAATGTAAATGTAAATGTAAAGCTTACATCAACAACTGGTTGGGTTGCTTCTAAAGTGGGTCTCAGTGCTGGAGTGCTAGACAATAAGATGGAACGTGACATCCCACAAGCAATTAAAAATTAATTTTGCTTTAAGAATTTTAACCCTGACCCCCTACTGTAGTAGTTGCTGTTGAGATCTGTGTGCTTTTGCTTGTATTATTGTCCCCTTTCTTTTTCATTTGAAAATTCTACTAAGGGTGAGGCAGGGTCTTGCCTGTTTGTTAATTTGGCAAGGCAGACAACAGGGCATCATCAGGGAATAGAAAAGGATGAGGATTTTGCCTACCACTTTTTTTGTTGCTGTACTTTGATGCAGCATGATGAGTGGTCATTTGACATGTAGCACTCTCTGTGCTGATCCAGAACAGATTTGAATGTGCCCCCCCCCCACACCTCACAAAGAAACAAACCCACACACAGATACATAGGCTTTTATATATCATATCTTTGCATATTGAAGTGATCCTGTCCGTTAGTTTCGTAAGGTCAGTTGTGTTGCTATTTGGAATATACATACATTTGATTTGGTTTCATCGTTGCATCGGTGAGAAAGGGGTTGTGTCCTCCTCTTCTTTCCACATTCATCCATCCCTCCTACTCTGTCTTCCTCCCTCCTCTATTTCTCTTGCTCCCTCTCTGTGCAACTCAGTCACTGACGTGTAGCTCTCACTGGAAATATCGCTCTACATCCTAACAATAGTGGAGGGGATGCTTGAGAAGGCAGCACTGCTGGTTCTTTGAACAGATGAGCAGGCATTTTCTTCTCTCACATTGTCTCAGCTTCAGTGAAACCCGCTACTGCCCACTAGCCCACCCACCCACCCACCATACCCATACCGCAACAGCACAGGGTTTCTGGGACAGCCACGGTCTAAGAGCTCTCTTGTACTCTGAATTAGTTGCTTTCATATTATTGTTTGGAGCTGCTGTTCAACAGTATTCAAAGATGATTGGGGTAAACAGTGTCCAGGGCACCAGCAAGGTCCAGATGCGAGGTTGCAGCTTGGTCAAATACGGTAGGGACGAGTTGATGCGTCGGCAGCCTCAGCACCACTCCAAGTCTCTTAAAGTATCAAATTCATCCGAATTCCCATCCGAAAAGCAAAAGAAAGACAAATTAAAAGACAAGGTAAAAAAACTTTTTATATTGTGATTTTGAAATGTGGTAATTGAGAGATGGTGGAGAAAGAACGCATGATGCAGTAACAGCTGAGTTTAAAATTTTTTTTATTTCTGATGCAGTTGAGTTTTGTATTTGAATCAGAATTTGTATTGAATAGTCATATAATGCATTGGTTTGGGATATGTATTAAAATATTTCAAATCTGTCTAGAAATACCCACGTGTTAGAATTTAGACTTGGTATTAAAATGGAGATTAGGATTTATTTGACAGTGTTGTGTTCAAGGGCATCAGAGGAAAACCTTTTGCATTGTATTTTCCTCAGTTTATAAACTGCCTGGTATATTCATTATCATTCAATATCCTTTGACCAATTGGGCATGGCAAGGAACATTGGAGCATTTCAAAGCGATCGATGTCTTTGATGTGGTCTCTTTTTCCCCTGCTCGCTTGTTTACTTACTTAAAGAGGATATCAGTTGTTAGTTCCTAAAAGTTGTGCTATTCTTTTTCTCCTCTCAACATTTATTAATATGTCACCTTTCCTCCAGCCGTCAATACCTCCTCTCTGTAATATACTGGTGATTGATGACTGCTAGCCTGAAATGGACTGCCAAATGTGCATGCAAACACGTAGGCTTAGCACATTGCTACAGTCACATTCAGGGTGACACCAAATAGGCATTCGCTCTGAAGCCATTGTTCGTGATGAGGTCTGTCTGTTATGGACATGCATATAGTTCTGTGAGCATCTGTTACCTTTTTCTGAAAACAAGACCCTCATTTGATTCACAGATCATTTTGAAGCTCTCATTTAACCTCTGAGTTTTATCTGAGCTGAAAGTTTGTATAAAATTAGGAGGATTCATGTGTTGTCCTTTTTTCTTCTTCATGTCATATTGAAAATCACAGTGCCTTAAATTAATTAATAATTTATTGTTTAAATGATTTACATATGTATTATACAAAAGTAATGAAATATAGAATTAATTAAGTCTGATCCTTTATTAGCATCTCTACAGCAGAAATTACAAGTTGAGTTATTTTTGGTATACCTCTTTTACCAGTGTTGCACACCAGGATTTTCTTTTTGTTGTCCTTGTAGATGCTCTCTAAATCTGTCAGATTGTATGACGAATGTTGGTAAACTGCCTGTCCATAGATTTTGAATATAACTTAATTATTTGGCGTAGCGATGCCACTCAAGGACTTGTCCAAAAGCCAATCCAGCATTGTCTTGGCTGTGTTTCAGGTCATCTCTATACTGCAAGTAATTGAAATTGAAAATATGTTGTTGGCATTTTAGTGCTCTATTGGACAGTGAATGTATGAGAGAGTCAGGTGAGAGAAAGAGACGAAGACATGCAGACAATATCCCAAGTTTGAGACACAAACTTAAGACAATAACACAAAAAACATCTGGCCATGGATCAGATGGAAGTAGCGCATACCCAAACAGCATCTCACAAGTTCTGATCTCCATACAGCTCCACCTAGTATAACACAAAGACAATTCCATTCAGCTCCATCTAGCATTCTACAGTGGAATTGGAGAATCCAGCAGACACCAGCACTACCCAGCTGATAGCCCTGAACTCCCAAGAACATCCTAGACACATCATTTTATAGTACACAGTTCTCAAACGTCATTGGTCCAGGAAATGTCAATGTCTTAAATGTTGATCTTCCCTTGTAGGGTCATCGGAACCGAACTACAAGTGTGATCACAACAGTCATAAGCTCCACCAGCGATGAGCAGTAGTCTAATTAGAAACTAGCATAGAGTTTTTGCACCATTTCGTGTTGATCGTTGTAGTGATAAAAATAAAAATACTGGGTGATAAAACACACCTAGGAAAAGTTAAGAAAGCAGGGTCCTGGAATTTGATCAAGTGCGAAGATAAAAATGTATTTTCTCTTCACTGGGCCCAAACCCCTCTCGGTGCTTCTAGTGTTAAAAAACAGTGGGTAACCTTCCCTTTTACAGTCCCTTAAGTACTAGGTATTTACATAGAAAGTAAAGGGTATGTTTTGTGTTTTATTGGGTATTACCGATTGGTACCAAGGTGGTAAATACCTAGATAACTTGTAGTATTTACCCATTAACTAAATACTAACGTGCTGGTCATTACTGGGTAATTTTCACTGGTCCTAATTAGGTAAAGACAGAAGAGAAAACGTAGTATTTACCTGTAAACATATAAATATTACTATTTAAATACCGCTGGTAGTAAGTTGGTAACAACGGGAGATATATATGGTAAATTGTAATGTGTTATTGGGTAAATACCACTGCTACTAAGTAGGTAAAGATGGCCAAGCTCCAGCAGAATTACAAAGAAAATACTCTACTATTACCCTGCAGTTACCTAAGGTTTGTGTCGGTAACAGTCCAGGTCTAATGAGAATATGAGATAGTACTTTCCAATAAAATACCTTTTTAGATACATTTATCGATGATGGCGTCATTTATTTGGCTGGTATACCTACCTCCGCGGGAAGAGTTTTCCTCTACTATCATGGTCAATCTTCTTGGGTACTGGGTATGTTCTTGCGCATGTTTGGACTATTTACTCAGTAAGTAATCTGAAACTGGACTGTAAAAGGAAGCCGTGTTTGTTTCCATGGTGTTACCGGGCTCTTGCCATTATCCTTTGTAAGCGAATACCACTTTGTCAACGTTACCCTTAGTATGAACTTGTACTATACGTTCCAAGGCGATACCAGGTAAAACATGGCTATGTACTCAGTAAGTAATCTGAAACTGAACTGTAAAAGGAAACTGTGTTTGTTTCCGTGGTGTTACCAGGCTCTTACCATATACTTTTCACTGTTCATTTCTTTCTCCATGCAATAAACACAAACTTGGATTATGTTACTAAGAAAAACATGACATTTCACTCTGTAAATTGTAACATTATTTTAAATTAAAGCACTGTTTCCATGGCATGACATGAACAAATACAACGGCAACGTAAGGGGCAATGCGATGCACAAGAAGAAGACTATTTTATTTTATTGTTGGAGAAGACTTGAAGACAACAACTGTTCTGTGAGACGCGTTTGAAATTAGTATACTGTACGTAACTGTGCGGTTGGGTTGTTCTATTTTTACAAGTCATTGTTGATGTAATTGGGTGTGCTTGACTTCGGCGAGAGCATAACCTTTGTTCCCTCACATATATATTTATTTTTTTATTATTATTTATTTTCGCCACCTAGGTGTCAAAAGTTTTGTCTTGGTAGCGATTGAGTTGCTTGTATTACGCTCCGTTACACAGTTTAGGAGGTTACAACAAGTTAGGCGGCAGACATGCTACAAAGCGTCATAGGAGTATTTTGGTAATAGCACGCAAGTTGGAGTTTAAATTATGAGTGAAAAATACCACCCACAGAAAATCCCAACCAATTGGCTTTGTTGATAAAAGCGATTTCAAGTGGAACTGCCTTCTCGGATTTTTGATTTAGGTCGTGCAAGTCTTTGTAATTTGAGTGAGTGCGGGTCGCCCGTGAGACCGCCTAGTCTTAGGCAGCAGCCATGCTAGAAAGCATCATAGTAGTATTTTCGTAATAGCACGCAAATTGAAGCTTACAGTATAAGAAAAAAATCCCAACCATTTGGCTTTTTTGAAAAAGCGATTTCGAGTGGAACTGACATCTCGGATTTTTGATTTAGGTTGTGAAAGTCTTTGTCATTTGCGCAAGTGCGGGTCGCCCGTGAGCCCGTGAGTAGTCTTAGGCGGCAGCCATGCTAAAAAGCATCATAGTAGTATTTTCGTAAAAGCACGCAAATTGAAGCTTACATTATAAGTAACTTTCTCTCTCAGAACAACCTGCTTGACCCCAACCAATCGGGCTTCAAAACCGGCCACTCCACAGAGACTGCCCTCCTTCAGTCACCACTGCCCTCCAGTCTGCCAGGGCAGCTTCGAGGTCATCCATCATCATTCTGCTGGACCTTTCTGCAGCGTTTGATACGGTTAACCACCAGATCCTGCTCTCCAGACTTTCTGAGATGGGCATCACTGGCACTGCACTCCATTGGATCTCATCCTACCTGTCGGGAAGATCCTACCATGTCTCCTGGGGAGGCAAACTGTCAGGCCCCCGCCAGCTCTCCACGGGTGTCCCACAGGGCTTCGTCCTTGGACCCGTCCTATTCTCTCTGTACACCACCTCATTTGGACCAATCATCACCTCCCATGGCTTCTCCTACCACTGCTACGCTGACGACACGCAGCTGTACCTGTCGTTCCCCCCGACCGATCCGGGGATCTCAGCTAGGATTGAGGCCTGCCTCGCAGACATCTCCGCCTGGATGACCGAGCACCACCTCCAGCTGAACCTCGCCAAAACAGAAGTTCTCATCATCCCGGCCAAACCCTCCATCTACCACGACCTCTCAATCACCCTGGGATCTGCGACGGTGACCCCCTCATCTTCTGCCAGGAACCTTGGGGTTACCATGGATGACGAGCTCTCCCTCACGGCCCACATTGCTGCGGTCTCCCGGTCGTGTAGATTCACCCTCTACAACATCTGGAAGATCAGGAGATACCTGTCTGAGCACTCCACCCAGCTGCTTGTCCAAGCACTTGTCCTCTCCAAGTTGGACTACTGCAACTCGCTGCTCGCCGGTCTCCCAGCATGCGCAACCCGCCCTCTTCAGAGGATTTAGAACGCAGCCGCCCGCCTGGTCTACAATCTACTAGGGGTGGAACGGTACACTGAAGTCACGGTTCGGTTCGTACCGCGGTTCAGACATCACGGTTCGGTACGAGTTCGGTACAATGGGGGGAAACACAAAACAAAAATGCAGAAGCAGGGCTCCAGACTAACTACTGTACATGCAAGTCTTAGCTAAATGTATGATGCGCTTGTCGATCAGTCCTCCTACACCACGACACGATAGGCTACTAGCTGAGCAACAGCGCAAACACAGGCAGGGTTACAGTAGCAGCAACGCCGGCCCTGGTCCCTTACATATACAACAAAACACGGACGTTGATGGAGCGCAAGTTGTCAGCTGCACCCTCCATTTCACTAAAGACTGATGGTTGGACTTCTCGTGCTACCGAAAGCTACCTCACGGTGACTGCTCATTTTATTGACTGAGTGGAAAATGAAAGCGTCAGTTCTACAGACACGGCCCCTGTATGAGCAGCACACAAGCACTCACCTAGCGGAGAAGCTACAGAAGGTTGTGGCAGAGTAGAAACTAGAGAGGCCTGGACATTTGGAATGTATTGGGTGTGTACAACGTCAGTACACGTTAGCAACAACTCATAGATACTAGGCTCTGGATAAAAGCGTCTGCTAGACTAAATGCACGTTCTAGTAAGACAGCAATATCAGCGAGCTCTCAGCATTAGTACCGCAGCTAAAAGTCTAGGAAATTTTAGGCTATTTTTCGCTATACTTACGCTACGAACATTCATATTTAGCACTAGCGTTGCATAGGCTACGTCTTTAGTGCTGCTGCTAGCTATCTCTGACTCACTCAGGCACAGCTCGGCTACACAGGTGGCGGCGCCAATCAGTTTCAGAGCTAAGGCGGGGCTACAGATTGTCCCTAAAGAACACGAATATCTTACAGTAGTTCTGCATTACATTAATTAATTTGCACGCAAGTTTTATCAATTTTTATACTGTGTATTCTCCGTGTAATTTCACGAGCCTAACCGTGACGCCCGTACCGTACGGTTCGGTACGAATACATGTACCGTTCCACCCCTACAATGTACCCAGACGCTCCCACGTTACCCCGCTCCTCATCTCCCTCCACTGGTCACCCATAATGGCCCGCATCAGATTCAAGACCCTGGTACTGACCTTCCGAGCAGTGAACGGGACTGCACCCGACTACATCAAGTCTCTCCTGCAGCCTTACACCCCCACCTGCCACCTACGGTCTTCTTCAGACAACCGCCTGGTGGTCCCACCGCTCAAGACCGCCCGGTCCCAACACAAGCTCCTGTCCTGCCTGGCCCCCCAGTGGTGGAATCAACTCCCCACCTCCATCAGAGACACTGACTGTCTCTCCACCTTCAAGAGAAGGCTCAAGACGCACTTGTTCCGGGAGTACAACGGTACTTAGGAATGGTTTGCAGAACCCAATGCTAGTTTCCTCAAAATTTACAATGACTATTGCTTAGACTGTTGCTCTTGTTGGTTAGTGGTAGCTGATTTAAACTGTTGTATTCTATTTTAGTTAATCCTATTTTTTATTGCTTTCCTACAGGTACACTTGCACTTAGAGATTCATGTTGTTTAATTGTAACTTGCTTAACTACATGCTCTTATGGTTTCTTCACTTTAGCACTTATTTTTTGGTTGTTCACAATGTGTACTTCTTGTTTTTGGCTACCCGCAATGCTTTGGGGCTATCTTGTTGTTATGTTGTTATTATCAGTGACCTATGCACTTTGTAAAGCTCTCTCTTGGAAGTCGCTTTGAATAAAAGTGTCTGCTAAATGAATAAATGTAAATGTAAGTAAAAAATCCCAACCATTTGGCTTTGTTGAGAAAGCGATTTCGAGTGGAACTGCAATCTCGGATTTTGATTTAGGTTGTGAAAGTCTTTGTAATTTGAGCTAGTGCGGGTCGCCCGCGAGACCGCCTCGTCTTAGGCGGCAGCCATGCTAGAAAGTGTCATAGTAGTATTTTCGTAATTTTATAGTTCGGTCAATTCTAAAACAGAATGAGGGCAATGTTATGACGATATGACTATTGTGAAGACAGCCAGGTGGTGGATACAAAATTATGCCCCCCAAAACATAAATACATTTGACATTAGCGCCGGAAATGAGAACCTTTCTTTTGACATAAAGTTGAGCTGTGGCATCAAAGACAGTACACACCATAGATATATATCTTTTGTGGGTTAGTAGTGTCCTGGTCCAGCAATGCATGAGCACCCAGCCATTTCTATTTCACCTGACGATGAAACTGAAACCCAGGACCGGTGATGTGGGACTTTGAGGCTCTGACTAGGCTCTATGTCTGCTTTAAGGTATACAAGGTTGTGTCCCACCTCCTTTATTAAAATGCGACCAACTTTATTGCTGTGGAGGTAGCTAGCTACTGATAAGACTCAGACCTTCTCAGGTTATTCATCACTTCACAGTTCGTAGCTAGGGAGGACAATAGAACGCGTCATTTTGGCCAAGGCTAACCAACTGCAATGCACATTGAGAAAGTATATGAAAATAATGTTTATAGTTTTTGTTGCTTTGGCTACCTTTCATAGAAGGTCGGCACAACCGGGAGACATATCTTAAAATAAAGTTTACATTGTTTTCTTCAAAATAAGGTATGTTTAGTCAATTTTTTAACATATACATTTTGAGAAAAATGTAGTTGAAGTCATGTTAATGAAAATCCTATAGGAATGCATTGAAATCTGAACGTTCTATTGAGAAAATGGTTGTTTTTTCCTGTGTAACTTTTTTCAGCATGTCGGCACAACATTGACACTTCCTGAAAAGCTAGGTTACGTGTAAAGACGTCATCAGTAAAATTTTAAAGAAAATCGAATTACATGCATTTAGTGTTTTGGCTCCCTGAATGAGTCTTTCAGAAACCTATGACGTCAGACGTTTTGAGACTCTGTAACTCCCGCGCTTGACTCACGCTAGGCTGCTTTCAATGCTCACATCAACTGATTCACATTATACTTTGCGCTACTAGCCCTATTATATATACCCGTATGTGGATGCAAGTATCGGTCATGGTTACTGGTTTAAAACATATATATTTTAGACACTTAACATGTATCTTTACAGTGTGCAGAACAAAAAACAAACGTTGGTAATATAAAACCCACTCTCTCTTGGTGACTTTTTAAATAATTATTTCTACCGAAATGATTCATGGTGATATGCAAATGTTGTTGTCACGTAGCACAAATCGGAACCAAGCATTACCTTTTTTGTCTGTCAGGAAATGCAAAACTATTTTTTTTAAACCGCAAATATTCTTTCTTTCTGGCAATTAATTTTGCAAGAAAAGAAATTCTATGGCAGATAAAAAAACAAGAACTACTGAAATTGCATTCATAGGTGAGGGGGATAAAACTAGGCAGGCCGAATTGACTTTGGTATTACCGGTAAGTATGAACAAACAACGGAAGTAATAAATTGCGTTTAAAAAAATATGTCAGGATTACAAACAGAGCGTTTACCTAGCGTGTCAACGTGTAAAAATGTAACACTAGAGGTGAGACATGTATCCTTGCAGCAGTAGGTAGGTTGATAGACGAAAACCACTCTTACGGTACTAGCTAGTAAACGAGGCTACAAATTCGAACCGCTGGGGTTTGTTTTTCTGATGAAACTGGGCTACAGTTAGGTCAAGCAGAGAGCAAGCATCCGGCTCTGCCCATTGCACTTTCGACACAATTGTTGAAATGGTGCCTAGTCAACACGGTGTAGAGGACGATAGGGGAGGGCTCTCTGCCCTCTCCCCTAGATAAGATTTTTTTTTTTATTACTAATTTGGTAGGCAATAGAGCAAGTAGCCTACTGAGAATAAATTGAATGCAATACTCTCAGTACCGTATGCAAATAATGCCAGAAAAAGTCGATGGTTATACTCAATTAGCTGACTAAGAAAGTCTAAGCTTGCTGTAGTTAATGAATTGGTTTGTGGGATGCATGTCATTGATGGACTGGCACATCAAACAGGTGTTAGCCTACTTTATGTGGGAGGCACTAGTATTTAAGGGAGATACGGTAGGTTGCGTAAAGTTAGATTCAAACCTTAAATCAGGGGGGGGGGCGGCGGTACCGTAAGGCTCATCCGTACTTATTTAAAATCCAATTAGTGAATACTTTTTGCCCATCATAAACAAACAGAAGTGTTCAAATCAAGGTATTTGAAAATAACGTGTCACAACAAGCACCCAAGCCCTGTTCAAGATTAAATACACCCCCAAGTGGCCAAAAATGTACATTACAGCAGTAGCGCCAAACGTGACAAACATTTGCATACTTGTGGTCTTGATTTAATATTTTATCATTATTACATTATTTATAATGAATTACCGGACACCGTTAGCTCGCAATGTACAAAGAATGTAAGCAGAGAATGTCTAATATATATATATATCCAGGGTCGGACTGGGACTGAAAAACAGCCCGGGACTTTGAAACACAGACCGGCCCACCGCCCTACCCCCCCTCCACTTTCTCCCTTACTTTCTTTTTCCATACTTGTCTCTGTTTCTGCCTCTGCTATTTGTTGTTGCAAAAGAACAATAATCAGTTAACTATATTCAATAATGACAATCAATTCAACAAACTAATTTCCATATAATAACCCTGTTAACAGACTGACTATTGTGTTCAGTTTTAGTGCTGCACCTGTCATAGTCTCTCCACTGGACCCTGTCACCACAGCAGCCTCCATCTCTTTCCCTGTGTCACCTGTGCCTGCTTTAATACACAGAACAAAAAAATCAAGACATTTGCATTTGAGCCAAATTGCACATTTATTATTTAAAGCCAAAAAACATGTTGTGCATATTTAGATGAGTGCCTTTTTCTCTTGGCCATTTATTTTATTTTATTTAACATGTATAGCCTATATATTGGCTAACAGTAATACCAAATGTATAATGTTTTAGAAAAATTAAAACAATATGGTTTGGAATGATATTTGAATTTTCGAAATGTCGAAATTACAGCAGCTTATAGCTACTGGCACCTGGCGCCTCTGGTACAGCCGCATCTTCGGGCTGCAAACTCTCCGTCTTTTGACGGCGTAAACATGTATTCTATACTTCTACATTGTGCAGCATTTGCTTGCTGTGCCCGTTGTTTTTCTCCTTTTCTTTTCCTTTCCATTTCTTTGCTAAAGAAACAACGATGTTAGCTAAAATAGCTCCAATGAATTGGCTGTACCCGGAAGACGATAGATTTTTGACCAATCGTGATCTGTAAAATGGACGGTGCACCGTTCCAGTTTACACAGGTTAAATGCCCACCCCCACCCTTTGGATTTTGGATCACTCCAGTTAAACAGTTGAATGGTATTAAGGCCGTCCTCAAAGTAAGCGTAAACTATTAAGATTTTTTTTCTTGAATAGTGCCGTGGCCGTAGCGGCCGTTTGTTTGACCGGCCGTTCTGGAAATCTCCTGAGTTTCCCGATGGCCAGTACGACCCTGTATATATCTCTTAAACAGGCTCTCTGGTATCTTTCATTTAGTCATTTAGCAGACGCTCTTATCCAGAGCGACTTACAGTAAGTACAGGGACATTCTCCCCGAGGCAAGTAGGGTGAAGAGCCTTGCCCAAGGACACAACGTCATGTGCACCGGCCCGGGAATCGAACTGGTAACCTTCAGATTACTAGCCAGGATGCTCTAACCCAGGGATTCCCAAAGTGTGGTGCGCGCGAGATGCCTCTAGGGGGTGCGCGAGAGGAAAAATGTAATGGTGGTCTATTGGTGTAATATGAATTATTATATGGCAACGACAGTACAAGCTTTCTGATTGGCTAATGGGTCCTGCTAGCCGCGTATTGCCCTCCTCGCCCGTCTGACACGGATCTGGACCAATTATTTGTTTGTAAACATTCGGGATGCGCGTGCAGCATGGTGGCAGAAAACTGGGAAAATATAGCCTGGACGGATTACACGGATTAGTCCAATAGTTAGATTTTAAAAGACCAAAAAGGTCGAGGAGGACAACCTTTTTGGGAGAAAGCGATTCCACATTGATCTGTCACATCAGCATTTTTATTTGGGGCACGAAAGTCTTGAAATTTGAGTGAGAATGTCGCCCGGTAGACTGCATAGGCGGCAGCCATGTCTTCACGTCATGACAAAGTTAATCTTTTTTACAGTTTTACAGTCAGTCCTACAACAACAAAAAAGTCTAGCAGGGCAGCTTTCAAGAGATCTGGGAATTCTGCTTTTTGCCAGCTGGTCCAATTTTTTTGTGATTTGTGTAAAACTGGCAATCTGAGTGAGACTGCGTCCCCGTTACTGTACAGTAGTGTTTTGACGTTAGCCTCAGTCAGACTTGGGTCGCTCACTGGCAGTCTGCACAATGTTGTTTGTCACTCCATTCTACACTTAGAACGTCAGGGAGGACTGCCTTTGGTAGATACGAGCCTGCCGAAGATAGCCAGAATCTCGGATTTCTTCAACCAAACCATCATTTGCCTGAGAAAGTGACCTCCGTTACTAGCTAGCCAGTCTAGTTTTGCCCGTTTCACTCCTCAGGCTATTTAAAGGTACATGTTAGCCAATGAAGGCCAGCAAGATTGGCACGTGACTTGAGCATATAAAGTGATGTGTTTCTGTCAAATAAATATTTATCTCGTTTCTCTCCCATGAGAGCTTATTCAGAAAACGTGTTTCTTTCAACACTGGGTCAAATACTTACGCCAGGATCGCTGCAGAAACCAACTCTGCTAAAACAGGGCGTTTGCTTTGTTCCGATTCAGGGATTAATATGATAAAATGTTGCTGTTGCCCCTTTGTTCGGTTTGTGTTTACACTGCAACATTTAACAGCGGACTAAATCTTGTAAACAAACTCCACGCGCTAGCAAACTGTTCTCTCATTGGTACGATTTGAATGCGGCTTAATAGGCTGTTGCTTTTTTTTTAAAGGTGTGGGGGAGTGGGGGTGCGTGAACCCGTTTGGGATGTAGTAGGGGGTGCGTGGCCTAAAAAGTTTGGGAACCGCTGCTCTAACCGCTCAGCCATCTGACTCCCATCTTAAACCATAGACATAATAAATGTCTGTCTTAAACAGGCTCTGTCGTATTTCCCGCCCTGGCTAGAAGCAGAGCTCTATGACGTAGAACAATGGCGTTCTTAAAGGGAGCTTGACAGCCTCTCGGTGCCACAAAACTCAAGGCTTAAAGCGGTGGAACATTACCACCATTACAAAAAAATTACCTAAAATCACACCTAAAAACTGGATTTGTGAGAAAACTAACAGAGGTAATTGAAATCTGACCGGATTAGTTTAAGTTACATTAGGTTACATACGGAATGGAAAGAAAAACGGAGCAAAAGTGATAGGAAATGTTTGGTCTGTCCGCCCTACCGTAGCAACAGAGTTAATTAAGTAGCTAAATATGCTAGTGTGCATTATTTGAGGCCACTTTTTCAGGTCGGCCTCCCATCCCTTGATAGTAGAAGACAGAGGTATGTTCAAATTGTCCAGATTCAAGTGTAACAGGCTGTGTTCACACGTATTATTTTGCATCAGAATTAGCTTACCGCAATGACTGTTTATGAGTGTTACCATGACAATCCCCGGCTCCGGAAGTCGCGCCTAAAATTCAGGAAATGGATCATGGGAGCTAGGAATAAGGTGGATAGTGAGTTCCAAATGTGTCCTTCGATTACACACTGCAACGTTTATTACACAATGATCATTTGTGGTGCGGCGTTTATTCGAGGGCAACGTTAAATTAGTAATAGAGTTTCAGTGAATTGTAGCTGCAGTGCGGCCATAGACAAACAAATAGACAAGGAGGTCAAACAAACGCCAAGTGTAAAATTGAAGCTGCGCGTGTCTCTACGTTGTGTAGAAATCTAGAGTTGCATGCCAAAACATTCTTATACTTTAGCAGGGCTCCAGACTGCGACCAAATGGTCGCATTTTGCGACCACTTTTTGAAACAGTGCGAGCATTTTTTACAAGCACTTGCGCATGTTTGACCTACAAATTTGGAATTTATTGGGTGTGCAATGTCAGCACACGTTAGCAACGACGCATTTATACGACGTTCTAGTAAGACAGCGATATCAGCAAGCCCTCAGCATTAGTGCTGTAGCTAAAAGTCTAGTCTAGGCTATTTTTCGTTAAGTTCCTACGAACATGTCTTAATCTGCCAGACAAGTGGGTTCCCCCATTCGTTCTTTTGGTGAGCAGTTTCACGAGCCCTTCTTATCCGGCGTCATGGAGCCTACCAGCTAGGCTACTTATTCAGCACTAGCGTTCCTACTGTATCCCTGCCTGTGTTTGAACTGTTATGCTGTTATACTCAAGTTCAAGTTCAAGTCTTTTATTTGTCAGGTATACAGAACAACACAAGGTTAGACTGGGCACTGAAATTCTTAAGACAAGACAACGCAAGCACCTGGCATAACATAACATATAAGTACACGGAACACAATTTACATCAATGCTGAGCTTAAATAAGTGAAACTTCCTAAATATACAGAGAGCAATAAATATCGACTATACTAACCCTAATACTAAAACTTCGTAAATTACAGATAACAATAGATAGTACACTATACTAACCCTAAATGCACAAAAAAACAGTTTCAACCCTGTAACCTATTCTAACCTAAGTGGAGTACAGTAAAATAGTGCAAATTTGCAGATCAGTGACTAAGTCAATGACCATACAGGAGCCTGTTGGCGAGTTACAGTGAGTTACAGTAGTGCAAGTTACTGATAGAGCAACCAGTAGCTGAAAGTGACAGTGTATAAGTGACTAGTGTGCAGAAAAACAATGTCCATATCAGTGTCCATTCAGAAGCCTGATGGCCCTTGGGTGGAAACTGTTGTCCAGTCTGCGTGTGCGCGACCGGATGCTGCGGTAATGCCTGCCAGAAGGCAACGGGGTAAAGAGACTGAAGGATGGGTGAGAACAGTCTCTTAGAATCCTGCCGGCTTTCCTTAGGCAACGTGTGTGGTAGGTGTCCTGTAGGGCTGGGAGCTTCCTGCCGATGATGAACTCAGCAGAACGGACCACACTTCGTAGGGCCTTGCGGTCCCGGTCTGTGCAGCTCCCATACCACACTGTAATACAACCAGTCAGAATGCTCTCTATAGTGTATCTGTAAAAGTTAGTGAGGATGACTGAGTCCATACCAAACTTTTTCAGTCTCCTCAGGAAGAAGAGGCGCTTACGGGCCGCTTTGACCACCTTGTCCGTGTGAACAGACCAGGTGAGGTCATTGCTGATGTTCACCCCAAGGAACTTGAAGCAGCTGACCTTCTCCACTTTTGATCCATTGATGATTAGGGGTGCATGCTCCTCCTCCTGCCGCCTCCTATAGTCCACAATCATCTCCTTGGTCTTGCTAATTTTAAGAGAGAAGTATGTGTTGTGGTGTCGGAGGACTGATCGAAAAGTGCATCATACGTACAAGTCATTTAGCTAAGACATGCATGTACAGTACGTAATGTCACATTAAATAATGTATTTAAACTCGAGCTTATATGGTGCGTTGCTGCAGTTGTAAAAATGACGGTAACAAAACGGACCCATCTGCAACCGACTCAAGCACACCCCACAATTTCCCCAGAAATTTGCCTTGCAAAAGTGCTAAATGTAAAACTCCTTGCTAATATTAATCCCTAATTTCACTGGATAACAATTAATACATTTATGTATTATTATGCAAAATATTGAATGAATAAAAAAACTAAGGATGTCCCTTTCTTCATGAACTACCAGCATCAAATGTTAATAAACAATATATTTAAAAATATATAGTTTTAGGGGTGCTGAGATTAAATTGAGGGGTGCTTGAGCACTCCTAAAAAGGGTCTAAAATTGCCACTGAATTGTACCCTCTCTAGTTACATTAATAAATGCATGGCAGGTCAATATAAGGTGTGCCCCTACATTTTCTGCTTGCGCTCCAAAAAAATTCAGTCAGGGGCTACTGTGCTACTAGTAAAAAAAGTTAGTCTGGAGCGCTGACTTTAGCTTTCAAACAGAAAGCTGTGCAGAAAGCACTCACAAGCAGCAACAGACCTGTAGCACGCAAACTTGGGGTTGATGAAAGGCACATTCTGGAGTGGTGAAGTCAGCTACCTGGCTATATTGTATGCACATGGGCGTCAGCAGCATGTTGAGAGTGGGGGGGGACTCCCACTATTTTACATTTACATTTAGTCATTTAGCAGACGCTCTTATCCAGAGCGACTTACAGTAAGTACAGGGACATTCCCCCCGAGGCAAGTAGGGTGAAGTGCCTTGCCCAAGGACACAACGTAATTTGGCACGGCGGGGAATCGATCCGGCAACCTTCTGATTACTAGCCCAACTCCCTCACTGCTCAGCCATCTGACCCCCCATCTGTCTTTTTTAAAATACTTTTTTTTTAAGATGTACATGCAATTTCCCGCATTCTGGTGCATTTACCACAACTATTTACCCTAGTTGTTATACATATACTGAGGGACTGGACATTACAATATTTTGAAAACTAAACTTCCCGATAAGCAATGGGACATCTTCAACTACCTGTCACCTTTCAGCACTCACCTCAGCAACGGAGCTGTCTCCACTGCCCCTGCATGCTGCCCCTTCCTCTGACTCAATCTCAACCACCTAGGCTATATCAGGAGACATGGAGATGCATTGAGCATTCTTTCATATTGATAATTGAAATAAGCTTAATGTAAATTGTTCATATGAAGATTTCTGAGATGTAAATCATGTTATCAGTATATCAAATTCACAATTGGTTTAGGTTTAGGCTACATAAATGCAGGCTATTTAAGCTATATAAAACATTTGCATCTCCCTAAAGCATGACTGGAAAGTTCAGAAATGGTCAAATGTGTGTTAAAACCTGTCGTCTTTTCCACAGATCACATCTTTAGGATGTAAGCTTGTAAGTTGGTTAGGGTGGTTGAATCAGTTTCCCTAAATGGCACAGCCCAAAAAAGTATCAGCCATATACTACCAATACCAAATGTATTATGCATGGCCAGCATACTAATATGAAGAGAATGACATGTCTTTTGTCTCATTAGATAACATCAGGGGCGTAGCCGAAAAAAATTGCTGAATTAACGAAATGTCCAACAGAAATTGTAGATTATTTTATTTAAGACAAATAAACTAACTCTAAAAATATATAATTTAAAAGAAAAGGTGTAACTGTTTTCCCTTTCGTTAATCTGCGCTTTGTTTTGGTTTGGTATTTTGCACACTGAACGAGCACAATTGGCTGCAGAACTAATAACTCTGCCATAGCCTACTTTGTCGGTGTTATTAGTCAAAATGGCGAAGACATCTGTGGTATGGTGGCATTCAGTGGCGAACCGTGAGTACTACAGCTGGGCCTTCACCTCGGCCATCACCGCCGAGAAAAAAATAATCGCGGAAAAAGCAACAATACGATTAATTGAATGGGTTAAACAAGTGCAATCCTTTAATTAGCTAACGATGACACGGATGCAAAACAAATAGACCATAACGTCAATAACTGTTCAGGCACACCGAGTAGGCCTACAACGCTCGCCTTCTGCGTAGGAGTAACGCGTATCTATTAAGTGATAATACTTGTATCTGCAGTAGTACACTAACTAAACTGGTAAATAAATTATAGAGATGGAGCAGCATATTTCTTTCACCTTCCATGTTCATCTTGACATTAGCTATAGCTATAGAGTGCAAGCTAACCCCAGTGTCATGGCAACTGAACGTCATCGTATCTGAAAAGCTCCATGGACCCCGTCCACACTACTACTTGAACCCGGCGTTTTCAAATATCTCCGGCTAGGGGAGCGTATTCGAAAAGCTCAGTTTTCAGTGTCCGAATACGCCGTATTAGTGTGGACGGGAGGTGCAAGCGCATACAAATGTATGCGTTTCAAAATGTACCCGGGCTAGTGTGGATGGTGCCTCAACCGCTCTCACCACTCTGCAAGAGATTCGGACTTCATGAAGGTCTACGATCTTTAGTTTTGTTCCCACCCACTTGAAATCAAAGCGTGATTGGTCGATTTGCCTGTCACTCTTCACACCAAAACACATAGCTTGGCCTTCCGCAGGATTTGTAAAGTCCTAACCAATGAATGAGCCAGCTAATAGAGACAGACCATTCTGATTGTATAACATGTTTTCAGGACATGAACTTGACAGTAAGCTTAAATATAGAACACAGATGAGAGAAAATGTATTCAATGTATTGTATTAAATTAAATGAGAGATATATATTTGTAATTATTTATTGAATACTTTATTATTAGTATTAAATATATTATTATTTATAATTTTTTTAGGCCTTCTCTGAAGGCGTAGAAGGCCCTGAAGGTTCCCCACTGGTGGCATTTCATTAAAGTACATTTACATTTACAAAGTACCGGGTGACTCGAAAAACGTTGAATGCAAACTCTGCCGACAACAGTTTATTTTTCATAGTTCGACGTCGAAAATGCTGTAGCCTACCACCTGAAAAACGTAAGTTGGTCTAGCCCTACTTCACTCATGCTAACGCGCTGGGTTGAAAAAGGAATATGCCTATTATAAGAATCCAAATTAAATTACATTATCTTCTCCGGCCAAGACAAAATCTTTCTCTGTTGCAACGTACCCCACTCAGCTTCTACGTAAGTTCGCATGCTGCAAGTTTGCAGGCAGTAATAAACGCGATCTGATGATTTGCATGTCAAACAAACAATATTTTTAATTTGTAGTACATTGTAAGAGATACTAAATACCATCGACATTCGGTTACAACAGGACTGGTGATACGAGTCTTGTTATTAGTAGGCTATTAGCGGCTGAATCTGCAATGTCCAGCCATTGAGTCTGATTGCGAAAATGTTGTACGTTTTGTTTTTTGTTTATTTTTGCGTGTTAAAGTTTGATTAGTCGATTTTCAGACGTTTAGTCGAGTTTTGGTCGACCAAAGAAAATCTTAGTCGGGGATAGCCCTACATGTAGCAATGAAATTCTGCGAGTTGCCAAAATTACAAGTTGAGCAATCTTGTTTAATTTGGAAGAGAATTCTGAAATAACGTTTTTTTTTTTTTAAACTAGCATGTTAGCTAACGTCAACTCCAAAGTAGCTCATGGTTGTTATGGCAATAAAAAAACACCTTAATTAATTTGTAGGCAAAAAACATCCTTGTCATCTCTTTCTGCCTAAAACAGACGCCTAGGTCTGAACCCGGCCAAAAGCACAATATTTCTGACCCAGATTAGGAAATCAACAAATGCTGTTCCACTTGTAATGGGTAAATAAAGTTTGACCTACTATATGTAGGTAAAAAGCTTGCTTATCTACAGTAGCTAGCTATAATCATAATGTTTGCAGAAGAATCTTTGTGACTTAATTTTAGATGATATTCTGTTGGAGGATGGGCAAAGGAACGCACCACAATGAAAAAGAGTTGACTTGGTTTATTAGCTATCGAGCTTGGATCACACCATCAGTCCACAACAGAGTGATAGGCATGAGTAAGAAACATGTCTCTCAGATGGACATTATATGCATGAGCTGGACCATACAAATATAGTAACCACCAAAACATGTCCTTAAACAGTACACATTCCACAACTTAATGCACAGGGAAAACAACACACGGGTGGTTCGGTCATCACTCATCGTTTGTACTATTCTCTGCATGTTGCTCTTTCCAAAGGTGAAAGTAGCACATTTTCCAATCTATATGTGTATTGTCAGAGACCCACTGCGTGACCTCTTGACCACAGCAAAAGACTCAAACTTCTCTGTACACAGAAAATCTGCATATCACTTAACTAATGCTATTATAGTCAGAGAATGTCTCATAAGGGTGCTTTGGCCACTGAAGGGAAAACTTGGGCAACTCTGATTTACTTTCCTCTTCCTCGAAAAAAAACTCCTTATCTCCATCTTGTCTGTGGAACAGTCATGTCTGAAGTGCTAGCTGCAAGCGCGATGCGTCGATCAAAGAGTATGGGAGTTGAATCTGCGTGCGTGATGCTTTTTTTCTAGAAAACGCAGAGTGGAATTCTATTGCTATGGGTATTCTGCCTACTGATAAAGTGAAACGGATTTGATTGCGAAGCAATGGAAAGATCGATGGACTAGTACACCAGTCATGTACTATTATTTTGATCGCAAATGTGGGGGGGTCCAAACAACAATTTTTTTTTTAAGTGAGGGGACGTGACGCCCCCAAGTTACATTGCGGTGACGCCCATGTACAATATATATGACTATACCTATAGGCCTGGGGCGGGGAACCTTTTTTCTGCAAAGGGCCACTTGGATATTTATAAAATCATTCGGGGGCCGTACAGAATTATCAACTTAAAAATGTGCCTGCTATATTTGGTCAAACATTTAATTAACTGGCATTGTGATGGCTGGAACTGCTTCTCTTTTTGAGGTTTGTGATGTTAGCTGGCACGGATGCAGCCTGCTTTGACTAGGGGTGCAGTGAACATTTCTGGGGGGTATCATGATTACGGAAAAGGATTGTATTATTTTTTATATTGCTACCATTTTTTAGACTGCTTATCGATCCGAGTGTTAATCAGGCGCGGAGCCAGACGTTGTAAACATTCGGGGCTGAAGCCAAATCAACAACTTATTCTGGGTTTGATTTGTTAGAAAGGAAGTCCACACTTAAAGGCCATATGGCAGGTTAACCACCACTGTCGATTAATGGGTACATAAAGCACTCGAGATATGTATACTATACAAGAAATCTCCAAATGGTGTCTCAAAATGGTAGCCTGACGCTGTCATACTCATAATTCTAGTCAGAATATCGGATATAGTTTTTCCGCAATCGAGCCCCTCCAGACCTAGCCTGGCTCTGCCCTCCTACGTACTTCCGCTCAATTTGGATTTTGCTTCTGTACTAGGCCTGGGAGCTCGGCTCTGAAGTCAGTTTCCAGAAACACATTTTTTGTAGGTCCAATCAGCGAACAGAGGGAGTGGCTGAGAACGATGACGTTAATGTCGTGCACTAGTTTGAGTAGTTGTAAGTAATGGCGGTGGAGAAAGATGCGAGCTAAACTATTCTGCAGTTGTGGCAACGCTGCCGAATATCCATAGGTTAAAGCCGGAGCAAGAACATTCCTTGCTGAGTTTTGTTGGTGGCCATGATGTTGTGGCCCTCCTCCCCACGGGGTTCGGGAAAAGTTTGATTTTCCAGCTACGGCAGCTAGCTCGTTACAGTAGTGGTGCAGGAGTTGGCTAAGGCGAACGCTTGCAATTGGTTATGGCAAATCAGAGTGGCTCTGGGCGGATCCAATAGTTTTAAACTTCAACAGAGGACCCGCCTTCAAGGAAGTTAACGTTTGTCAATGGAGAGATCCCAGACCCTCTGAACAAATGAAATGTACGAGGGTCTGTTTAGGACCAGGCTACTCCAGACCCAACTTCCCGACCAAATTTTGTTGTGGGCGGGGATAAGTTGGGCTGGCAGCCAGGCTATTAAAATGGTGTTTAAGACCAGTTTTTTTGTGTTAGCATTAGCAAATTAGCGCATTTCGACGACAACGTCACGTTGGGGAGTCGTGGAGCAGAGTAGCCTCAGTCTAGTACTAGAATTATGGTGACTGACCGGGATGAAGAAGAGGTGGCAAGAACCACTAATGTATGTGATGTTCCACAGCCGGCCGTCAAAGCCAAATAAATGATTCATATATCATTTATTAAACGATTAATGTATTAAACGGTTCATTGTACCAAGGAAAATTAGTGGAGGGTTGATGAAGTGTCCTCCTGGTGAGTTGCTATCATTTCGCAACACAGCAACGACCTCTGGAGCTCGTCTACAAACAGCAGTGCACATATACAATTTATTTTTACTGTCAGTGAATAGCACCAAGTAGAAGTCAACGTTTTCTTTATATCTAGTGATCATTCAGTGCCTGAAATTACTTTTTGAGGCACTACACTAGCCTACATTTACGTTTCACTTTTCCATGCACAAAAGTCACGTCCGGGTAAACATTGTGCCTTTGACCAACGAAGATGAGCTGTAATATTATACAAATTATAACAATTGAGGTGTTATAAAAAATGGTATTTGTTACATTAAACATTTACACAATTTCAGCAGAATGAAACACTTTCTATTATGTGCTGTATTGCAGCTTCGTCCCAATATCTCTACAGACCGTGCAGCTAATTTGACTTGAACGGGGGCTTATTACTTGAGAGGAATTATGTACTGAGTCTTCTCAGTTACATTATCAGGGCTTGGAAATACTGTGACTTGCTAAAGTAGGCAAATGGCTACTAGTAGAACATAACATTTGATAATAATTGCAGTCAATCAAACAGCTGCAAGACCCAGTGAAATGTTATATACAGCTAGCAAATTAACGTTAGCTTGCATCGCTAACAACATTGGCTAACTCAACTTCGGTTATCCTCAGTATTTGCAAGCTGGCCAGTGCAAGTAACATGCCATTTTATTTAGTTTGAGTTTAAACTTGTCCAGTGGGGCAAGTATATTCTCTTCCACTTGCCCTACAAATCCACTTGTCCTGGACAATCATGTCGTTGTAGTTCAGATAGACTACTGGGCGAACGTAGCCCTGTCTAGATCTAGAAGACATCATGCTAGCTATGGGCTAGCTATGGGCTAACTTGCCAGTCCCACCTGTAAAATCCCCCCAAGATCATCCCAAATTTAATATTTTCCCCGACAATGTAAAAACCTTTCCAATTAGATGACGTAAGTTTTGATGGTACTAGCAGAGCCCATATTAGACATTCTCTGGTACTAGTCTAGTATTTTTTCTTATCGATTTCAATGGTCTCAAAGCAGACTTTTGTCTGTTGTCTCCCCAACGTGACGTCATGCAATGCATTCTGGGGGAAAGAAAAATCATTGCAAAAAGTAGCTACTTTTTCGTATTATATTGCGTTTTGTGACACCCAACAACATCAAATACAATGGATAACAGTTTAAATGTTCATTACCAACAAGCAAATGGTGCTTGTTGGAAAAATTAACCTTCCATATGGACTTTAATGTGAGCGTGCAGAAAGTTTTTGGTACACAACGCTGCGCGCCTCCACAGTCCTCTTCCACATATTAAAATAGTGCTGCTGCCAATGAATAATGCACCTAACAATATGGTTCCTGCAGTGCCATGGCGGGCCGGACCAAATGATGCGGCCCGCTAGCCGGACGTTCCCCACCCCTTCTATAGGCCTTAATGTAATTGTCGCAATTACATTATAATAATGTATACTTTGTTTTCAACAAATGTCTTCATTTTGAATTATATAATTGCATTCAGTATTATTAAGTGACTTTATTTGGTAAGAGTAAAGTGCCTTTGTTTTGAAGGCCTTTTGGGACGCTTGTGAGTGAGAGAGTCGACAATTAAGCTAACAGCAAGCGAAGCTCAGACAATTTAATGCTCTGATAAAAGTTCAAGGTTGTTATAGTGGTTGTTAGCGATCTAAGGAAACCTCTATTCCCTTGTGTAGGCTACAGCATGCAGCCAATTACGTATGTTGTTTTGTGTCTGTATTTTACTTTGGTGAACGTTATTTACATGCTGCACATCATACATCATTGTATGTTCATATCAAGCGAATGTGGTCTTTATTTTCTCGTTACAGTGTGAGTTTCAGGTACATTTGGATAAGAAGCTTCAAATAAACCTCTAGCAAGAAAGCCACTTGTCTGCCAGTGTTTGATGGGAATTATAGTAGGCTACACTTGTGACCTACTTGTGTTGTAAATACTGTGTTTAAATTTAACCAATTAAATGACCCTTTTCTGTTTTTTTTGTGAGGCGTTTAATTGAGGGCGCTGTTTATTACACAATGTTCATTTTTAGTGCAGCGTTTATTCCAGGGCGGCGTTTATTTAAGAACGGCGTTTAATCAAAGAAATACGATAGTTTTCATCCCAGTATTGCAAACACTAACAGGCAAAAGCAGTGGTGCCTCAGGTATGTTTTATAGGAATGGCAAAAAAGAGAAGCACAATGGTACAACACTTTTCCACTACCATCATCTCCAATTCACTCTCCTGAGTTTCATCTGTATTGTATGTAACTGCTCATCTAAAATGGGCCTACATTAAGTTTCAAAGAATAGAGGAACAGGGAAAATTGTGCTGGTGTGGAAAGTCCCCAAAAACTTTGCTGAATGGGCAACAAATATTGGATTATAGATTAGATTGTATCAAGGCCCAATTGCAGAAGAGGCCAAATTATATTTACAATTGTAATAGGCCATTGATATGTTTTAAGAGTTCAGGGATGTAATTTGTTGGATAAGAGATCAGACACACCCCACTCCAGAGACAATTGATGACAGAGAGGTCCTGACATTAAGTTAAACATAGTCATGCGTTAAGTGTAGAGTAAAAAATTGAGACAAAATGTGTACATGGATGTTGAAACTCAGTGCTCTGAGTTTGTGCATGTCAGTTTAGACAGTCGGAAGACAGCTAGATAAATATTGTAGCGTCAGCGCCCTTTGGTACCCAGCATGAAGTGCACAGCAAAAACGCAAATAGTTGTGGAAAATGGTTTGGTTACAACAGCTGTGCAAGGGATTTCAGTTGTTGTGTTCGTTCACTTAAATGTGTGTAATGTTATTGTTTTTTAGTTAAGATAATACTGTTGGTCACCCTGATTGTGCGTGTTGTGTAGTTTAATGGGATCAGAGAGTCTGACCATGATAAAGTATTGTTAATCAGCTGTACCATCACAAGGTACACTTGCAAACAGCTGGACATTAGCTCTACCTTGGTCCATTTCCCTGCATGACTCTTGTCAGTTATGTTTGACTGAGACTCTAGAGAGAGGTCAATTCAGGGAGAATTCCTATAACCATGGATTTCTTAACAGTTTCGGGGAATTTTGAAAACAGTGTCACTGTGTGTGGGTGCTTTTTTGGGCTACTTCTAATCCTAATGCGTCCGCCGCATTTATGCCTTGGCGTGACCTGCACTGGGAAAGCGGGAAACAGCATGGATGGGGAAAGTGTGGGCAGAGCAAGCAGTAGTATTACATAACCTACACACGTCCTTTAGTAAAGTGTAACCTCACTTTCATAAAGTTATTGTTGTAATCAAAGCTTTTAAAGAATGGATCTCTGCATAATGGGCCTGACCAGAGCACATGTGGCCTGACAGAACACGCTTCAAAGTTGTCCATTTCAAAAGGGTGGCATTTTAACCCTGTCTGTCCAAAATGTCTAAAAGTTGGTACACATGCCTTATTGCTCATGGGGACCAAAAAGGTCTCAAGAACCCATAGTGTCTGCAAAAATGACTTAAATCAGCCATTGATCCAATTGTCTTGAAATGTTGTGTACATGTATGAAATACATGTCAGTGTTATGTCAATTTTGTAATGGTTTGCAATGTTGAGGAAGACCCTGCCATTGCTGCCTGCAGCTATATTCATTATTATTAGGGGCCAAGCAGCAAAGCTGCGAGGCACCTATTGTAATTGGTAGTATTATAAGGATAAAAATGGCGAAGCCACTTAAGTGTTTATACCTTATCTTTACTATTATTATTATTATTATTGGTAGCCAAGCTGCAAAGCGGCGAAGCCACTTAAGTGTTTTACCTTTTCTTATTATTAATCATCTTCGGAATCAGAAAGGGATTTATTCGCCATGAAAGTTTGCACAGACAAGGAATTTGCTTTGGCAGGAAGGTGCATACAATAAACATATAGGAATCTTAAATTTAAATATGTGGTCTAACTATACTAAGGATACATAAACTAGCAATACTAAGTGGAATACAATTAAAATAAAATATACAACAAAATAAAATATAAGGCTGCATAAAATAAAATATAAGGCTGCATAAAATAAAATATAAGTTGCCAATTTACAATTTAAAATACAATATAAAATACAAATATTACAGGAATTGAATGTAGTGCAATGTGTAAATAGTTTTAAGACATTTAGTCGTTAAAGTCAGTGTGAGCTCTTGGCCTTGTTGAGGAGGCCAACAGCGGAAGGGAAGAAACTGTTTGTGTGGCGTGAGGTTTTGGTCCTGATGGACCGCAGCCTTCTGCCGGAGGGGAGTGACTGAAACAGGGAGTGTCCAGGGTGGGAGGATTCCGCCACAATCTTCTTCGCTCGTCTCAGGGTCCTCGAGGTGTGCAGGTCCTCGAGGGAAGGCAGATTGCAACCGATCACCTTCTCCGCAGTACGGATGATACGCTGCAGCCTGCTCTTGTCCTTGGCAGTGGCAGCAGCCTACCAGATGGTGATGGAGGAGGTGAGGATGGACTCAATGATGGCTGTGTAGAAGTGCACCATCATTGTCTTTGGCAGGTTGAATTTCTTAAGCTGCCGCAGGAAGTACATCACCTGTTGTGCTTTCTTGGTGAGGGGAGAGGATAGTGCCCAGGAAGCGGAAGGACTCCACAGTGTTGACTGGGGAGTCACACAGGGTGATGGGGGTGAGTGGGGCTGTGTTCTTCCTGAAGTCCACAACCATCTCCACTGTCTTGAGAGCATTGAGCTCTAGGTTGTTCTGGCTGCACCAGGTCACCAGGTTGTCCGCTTCCCACCTATAATCAGACTTGTCTCCACCAGAGATGAGCCCAATGAGGGTGGTGTCGTCCGCAAACTTCAGGAACTTGCAGCTGTTGGTGTACAGGGAGAAGAGCAGAAGAGAAAGGACGCAGCCCTGGGGAGATCCAATGCTGATGGACCGGGAATCAGAGACTTGTGTTCCCAGCTTAACGCACTGCTTCCTGTCAGACTGGAAGTCTGTGATCCACCTGCAGGTGGAATCAGGCACGTTCAGCTGGGAGAGCTTGTCCTGAAGCAGGGCTGGGGTGATGGTGTTGAAGGCAGAGCTGAAGTCCACAAACAGGATCCTGGCGTAGGATGCTGGGGAGTCCAGGTGCTGTAGTGTGAAGTGGAGAGCCATATTAACTGCATCGTCCACAGACCTGTTGGCTCTGTAGGCAAACTGCAGGGGGTCCAGTAGAGGGTCTGTGATGGATTTAAGGTGTGCCAGTACCAGGCGCTCAGAAGACTTCATTACCACAGAGGTCAGGGCGACGGGTCTGTAGTCATTATATCCAGTTGGCCTGGGCTTTTTGGGCACAGGGATGATGTTGGAGGACTTGAGACAGGCTGGCACATGGCATGTCTCCAGGGAGGTGTTGAAGATGTAGGTAAACACCGGAGACAGCTGGTCAGCGCAGTTCTTGAGGGTGGCTGGAGAGACAGAGTCCGGCCCAGCTGCTTTGCGGGGGTTCTGTCTCCTGAACAGTTTGTTCACTTCTCTCTCCTGAATGGAGAGGGTCATTGACTGATTCTGATTCTGATCTCAGCAAATCTTTGATGGATTCACACCAAACTTGCTGCATGCACTCGGAACCCTGTTCTGAGGATTTCTAAAGTGGTTTATGAGTCATTTGACTGATTGGCCACCTCATTGCTGCTTGCAGTTATATTTGGTGATATTTCGCGAAGAGGCGACGCCACTTAAAGGTTTCTACCTTTTCTTACTATTATTATTGGGGTGTGCTTGCCTTCGGCGAGCACAAACCATTGTTCTCTCTCATATATATTTATTATTGTGAGAATGCTGTTAAGCTTTTCAACTTCTCAGTTCTTCCGCCGTTTTTTGGCCTTTAACTAGTCCTGCATACTTTCACCAATTCCTACAATTTTTGTATCAAAACGTTCAGCTCCTTCAGGAGATGATGGCTATGACTTCTGGTATTTCTCACTTTTATACTTTTTGATTTTTATGATTGAGCAGCCAGCAGAGTGGCACACTCTGCTGGCTGCTCTTTTTCTGATATTCAACTAAATTGTCAAACAAATTCCTCTGACGTTCATATAGTTTAACTTACAGAAACAAGTTTTACCTTAAAATGTAGGAAAAGTTGTCCTCTTTCAGCCAATTCAACTACTAAAGAGCTCACATTTACAGATTTTCAGCTTTGAGCCTTGAAGCGAGAGCAGCCTTTCAAATTCTCTCACTAACTTCAATGGAGAGGTGGGTAAAATTCGTCAGAGAATTTCGTAAGTAGACGTGTTTTTAAACTGCCGGTAGAGTCGTATTTCTGACCGCACAGACATATAAAGGACATCTCTGGTTTCGGCAGAGTCTTTTGTCTCAGAAAATATCCTCATTGTTTGGATTGGATGTATAGTTTTGCGTCTAGGTTAACTTGTTTGAGGTGTGGATTCCAGCTAAATGCGTTTTTTCTCTCTGCCCAGCTCGTTAGCGATCACAGCTGCGCCATCACCGTGGCAACCAAACAGACACGCACCATGAAAGCAGAATTGGGTGACGTTTTGGAAACTGCCAAAAGAGTTGTACTTCTGACCGCACAGACACATAAAGGATATCAATGGTTTCGGCAGAGTCTTGGGTCTCGGAAAATATCCTTATTTTTGGGATTGGATGTACAGTTTTGCGTCTGGGTTAACTTGTTTGAGGTTTGGATTCTAGCTACATTTCTCATAATCGAGCTAGCGCGATGGCTCTCCATAACTAAAACAATTCAACTTTTTTTCCACAATCGACCAAACAAGATATGTACATTGAGCTTAAAGTGTACATAATCTAGCTAGATCGTTTTTATTTTAGCAAGTTTTACAGAAATCTGCAAAAATCGAGGCTCACTGTCATAGCTGACCGTCACGAACAGCCAAACCAGGCCTTGGGTAAGTGTTTGCTGCACTGCTGGTATTAATCCTACGAACAAACGCTAAGTAACTGGAAAACTTTTACTGTTATTTGATGATATTGAACACATATGTAAAGTAACTTGTCTTTACTCTTGTCTTGTCTTCTCCAATTTCAATTTGAAGTTGTACATCTAGCTTATGTAGGAAATCTTCCATTGCATCCTCTCTAGCTTCACGCCTTCGGTTATTATTCAAGCCTACGGTGTTAATACATACCACTTTGACACACTTGGAAGAAATGATCCGCTGCTTAGATGTATCATGATCTTGTTATTTACGTATAAAAAACTCAACAACGACAACATCGGCAACCCTGCACTATGAATTATTATTTTGATGTCATCTTAAAGGGTCTGAACAGGACTGGGTGTGCAGGCACGCATGATTAGTTTCTCCTCCGTCTTGAACCTGAAACCTAGATTCTAGGTTAGAAATGTTGCCAGTCTGTTGCCAATGACCAACGTTTGCTACCTTTTTCCAGCAAGTTCAAGTCATTCCAGTGTTGTCCTTTTACCTTCAAGTTCGTTCAACCCAGACTTCAGCAACTGGAGCCGAGTGCACCAGCTGGGCGTACGCCTGGACGTACGCTACGTCCAACGTAGAATTGAAAGTTACGACTAACTTAAAGTTACGACTAGTGCACCAGTTAGACTTAAGCCCTTTATGTGCTGCACCTGGGTGTACATTTTACAGTACCTTCCAACTGCCAGCACTTTTGCATTTTTCTTCTCTTTTCTGTACTTTTCTGCCTTCATCTTGCTGCAGGTCCTTTATAACATACATTTCAGGCCTTTTGAAACTCCAGCAAATAATCTTCTGCAAAATTTTCAAATTTGTATGCATTGTTCCTCTTCTTTCTGATTTTTTTCACTTTTTGTTTTGCATTTTTCTTCTCTTTTCTGTAGTTTTAAGCCTTCGTCCAGCTCCAGCCCCTATTTAAAATACCTTTCGGGCGCTTTAAAGCTTCAGCTTATAACTTTCTACAAAATGTTCAGCTTTTTTAGCATGGTCAGCTATCCCCATTCAGGTTTTCAGCATTCTCACTGCTGTTTCGCAGGAACAGCCTTGTCTAGTTATTGTTTATTTTCCCACCCCTAAGGATCAGTCAATATTTGGACTACATAGACCACATAGGTGTCAAAAGTTTCTTCTTGCTAGCGATTGAGTTGCTTGTATTGCGATTTACCGTTGCACGGTTTAGGAGGTTACAGCGTTTTTGTGGCGACAAAGTGCCTTTAGTCGACGAAGGGTAATCTGTGCTAGCCACGTCACCACGTCAACACACATTAGGAATGACGTATGGATACAACGTGATAGAGACGTTCTGGCACGCAAATTGGAGCTTGGATTACGTGTGAAAAATACCACCCCCAAAAAATCCCAACCATTTGGCTTTGTTGAGAAAGCGATTTCGAGTGGAACTGCATAGCTGCATAGCTTCATAGCAGTATTTTCGTAGCCAATTTTAGAGTTCAATTTTACACGAAAAAACAGAATGAGGGAAATGTTATGACGATATGACTATTGTGGAGACAGCCAGGTGGTGAGATTTGAATGTAGGTTGCTGTAAAAACTTTGATTTGTTTGCTAAGTGAGAGCCCCGTCAACCTCCATTGACGATTGTGGCAGCAACAACAGTGTTGTCACCGAGTGTTGACACTCGTCGACAGCAGTGTTGTCGATCTGCGTCTGATGAGTCAAGGTGAAACAAAACCCCTCCGCTTCGCGTCGGGGTACTGTTCGCCCTGTCGGGGCTTATTTTCCCGATAATTACCGGCGTTCTATAGACCAATTATCACCCTATGTCACACAACTGTCAAGCAGGCTCAACTGCGCATGTCGGTTGCAAAAGACAAACTTCTCCCCGGTCTATTACACTCGGAGTGTCGATCAGGTCATCATATATCTCTGGCCACTGGATTGCAGGGCTTGAAAAAACTTTTTGAGGCTCTTGGCCTTTGGACAAATACATTTACGTTTCACTTGTCTATGCACAAAACTCACTTGACCCCGATACCATTAAATAGCCTGACAAAGTGATCGGGCAAAACTAGCCTGGCTAACGGAGGTCGCTTTCTCAAGCAATTGACGAATGAAACAGGCTCGGTTAAAGAAATCCGAGATGCTGGCTATCTCCATCAGGCTTGTATCTACATTAGGCAGTCCTCCCTGACGTTTCTGGTGTAGAATAGAGTGAAATACAACATTGTGCACACTGCCAGTGAGCGAGTCTGACTGAGGCTCAAACGGGGACGCAGTCTCACTCAGATTGCCTGTTTAAACAAATCAGAAAAATCATCGGACCAGCTGGCTAAAAGCAGAATTCCCATATCTCTTGAAAGCTGCCCTGCTCCACTTTTTAGGTGTAGAATGTGGACTGTAAAACTGTAAAACTGTCAACTATGCGGTCTATACGGGGCGACATTCTCACTCAAATTTCAAGACTTTCGTGACCCAAATCTAAATTCTGATGCGACAAATCAATGGGTAATCGCTTTCTCTCTTAAGAGCTGTCCTCCTCTACCTTTTTGGTCTTTTTAAATCTAACTATTTGTATTATCCGTGTGGTCCTTTTGCCATTTAAAATGCTATCCTTTCCCGGTTTTCTGCAACCACAGCGCGCGCATCCCGAATGTTTACAAACAAATAATTGGTCTATTTCTAAATGGTAATCGGGGAACAGCTCGTTCAGCAGCTTGTTTCAAAGGGGGTTCCTTGTTTCAAAGAGTGTTCTTAATGAATTATGCAATATGAGTAGGCTAAATGCTTGAAAATATCACTAGAAAGAAAAACGGACCCACCTGCAACCGATGCAATCAAGCACACCCTACAATTTCTGGGGAAATTGTCCTCTTTATATTCACCAAGTTTCATGTCTCCCATTGAAGGACTCTAGCGCCACAAACAGGTCAAAGTTGGACTTGTGTTTCCACACGTAACTTTTGAACCGTCTGACCGATTTTCAAAAATTATGTACCTTTGGATGCCCTGGGTCAAGACGAGTTCAACACACCCTTTGAAGTCAATTTCCGGTAGTATAGATTTTCCGCAATCTTTTATTTTAAGAAAAAACTTTTTTTCTCTTCTCTTCTCCTCCTCCAATTTTTGTCAAATCTTCCCCAGAATTGGCAGACATCCTTGTCAGAGCAACCCTCACAGAAGTTATCAAACTATTTTTTATTTTGAAAACCATTTGTCCGTTACAGCCAATCGGCAACAAAGCAACCAAACAGGAAATTGGATCAAATCTCTGCAAATCTTTGAGATGTCAACACCAAACTTGGTAAGATGACTCGGAACCCTCTTCTGAGGATGTCCACACAATTTGGTGTCATGTGATCACTCAGCGTGGCCGCAGGAAGCAAAAATGTGTTTTTGGCCAATAACTATTGATTTGTTTACCTTTATTAAGTGATTCCTTTGATATCTTGGGACATCCCGTGTGTGACTCATAATAATTTGTGATAATAGCCGAATTGATGCGGCCGCCATTTTGAATTAATTGAAAAAAGTTTTTTCTACTCCTCCTTGTCCTATCTTCACCAAATTTGGCAGATATTATTTTCAGACCAATCCTCACAAGAGCTATCACACGATTTTTTTGATTTTCGAAACCGTTTGCCCGCTACAGTCAATCAAAATGTCCAGCAAACAGGAAGTTGGGTCGTATCTCAGCAAATCTTTGATGGATTCACACCAAACTTGCTGTATGTATTTTCTGGGTCATTTGACTGCTTGGCCACCTCATTGCTGCTTGCAGCTATATTTGGTGGCCAAGCCGCGAAGCAGCAAAGCCACCTTAAGGGTTTCCATGTATTTAGGGGCCAAGCAGCGAAGCTGCGAGGCACCTATTGTTATTGTTAGTATTATTATTAGGGGCCAAGCAGCGAAGCTGCGAGGCACCTATTGTTTTTGTTAGTTTTATTATTATTATTATTAGGGCCCAAGCAGCAAAGCTGCGAGGCACCTATTGTTTTTGTTAGTTTTATTATTAGGGGCCAAGCAGCAAAGCTGCGAGGCACCTATTGTTTTTGTTAGTTTTATTAGGGGCCAAGCAGCGAAGCTATTATTATTATTATTATTGTTATTATTATTATTATTATTATTAGGGGCCAAGCAGCGAAGCTGCGAAGCACCTATTGTTATTGTTAGTATTATTATTATTATTATTATTATTAGGGGCCAAGCAGCGAAGTTGCGAGGCACCTATTGTTGTTGTTAGTATTATTATTATTATTATTATTATTATTATTATTCTTAGGACTGGGTGTCAATGGCAGCCCCCATAAGCGCTTGGTCGAAAGTTGTGAAATTTGGCACACTCATTGGGGACAGTCCCATGGTCCAATTCACAAAGTTTCATGTCCCAAACTTGGGCACTCTAGCGCCACCAACGGGTCAAAGTTGGACTTGTGTTTACACATGCAACTTTTGAACCGTATGACCTATTTTCAAAAATGAGGTACCATTGGATTCCCTGGATCAAGCCGAGTTCAATGCACACCATGGCGTCAATTTCCGGTTATATAGATTTTCCGCTATTTCCGGTTTTATCAAAAACCTCTGAAAGCCTACTCCTCCTACAATTTTTGTCAAATCTTCTTCAAAATTACAAGATATGCTCTTCAGACCAGGCCGCACAAAAGTTATGGTAGAGCATTTTGATCCCCACAACCGTTTGTCCGTGAGAGCCAATCAAAATCAGCAGAATAGACACCAAACAGGAAGTGAAGTCATATCTCAGCAGTTGTATGAGGCAGTGACACCAAATTTGATATGCCTACTCGGAACCTTATTTTGAGTATGTCCTCCAAAGATTGTGTCATGTGACTAAAAGGGGGCGTGGCCGAAAGCATAAACGTGTTTTGGCTAATAACTGTTGAAGTGTTTACCTTAATGAAGTAATTTCTTTGTCTGTTAATGTCTTGTGAGATATCAAGCTTGACCATCGATAATATTTCATAACAACCGAATTGAAGCGGCCGCCATTTTGGATTTTATGGAAAAGTGTAAAAACCTTTTACACGCCCCAAATTGTGTCATATGTTTACTAAGTTTGGCACAGATGATCTTCAGACCAAGCTTCACAAAGGTGTCAGACGGATTTTCCATTTTCAAAACCGTTTGTTCGGTAGAGACGATCAAAGGCGCCGGCGAAGCCTTGAAAGACACGTGAGAGCGTAACTCAGCAACCATTTGTGCGATTGTCACCAAACTTGGGTTCCATCATTCCCACAAGGAGCAGAAGAGGCCTGTGGTGTTATACCAGAAAAAAAAACACTTTGAACACTCACTACTTTGGAACGCAAACAGATATTTCAACCAAACTTGGTGTGTTGCATGAGTGCAACAGGTTGTTGTGACTTAATTGTTGCGCAAGTGCTATGGAGGCCATGTCTTGCTCTGGACTGCTTGGCCCCTCCATTGCTGCTTGCAGCTATATTTAGGGGCCAAGCAGCGAAGCTGCGAGGCACCTATTGTTGTTGTTAGTATTATTATTATTATTATTCTTAGGACTGGGTGTCTATGGCAGCCCCCATAAGCGCTTGGTCGAAAGTTGTGAAATTTGGCACACTCATTGGGGACAGTCCCATGGTCCAATTCAAAGTTTCATGTCCCATACTATGGCACTTTAGCGCCACCAATGGGTCAAAGTTGGAGTTGTGTTTACACACGCAACTTTTGAACCGTATGTCCTATTTTCAAAAATGAGGTACCATTGGATTCCCTGGATCAAGCCGAGTGCAATGCACACCATGGCGTCAATTTCCGGTTATATAGATTTTCCGCTATTTCCGGTTTTATCAAAAACCTCTGAAAGCCTACTCCTCCTACAATTTTTGTCAAATCTTCTTCAAAATTACCAGATATGCTCTTCAGACCAAGCCGCACAAAGGTTATGGTAGAGCATTTTGATCCCCACAACCGTTTGTCCGTGAGAGCCAATCAAAATCAGCAGAATAGACACCAAACAGGAAGTGAAGTCATATCTCAGCAGTTGTATGAGGCAGTGACACCAAATTTGATATGCCTACTCGGAACCTTATTTTGAGTATGTCCTCCAAAGATTGTGTCATGTGACTAAAAGGGGGCATGGCCGAAAGCATAAACGTGTTTTGGCTAATAACTGTTGAAGTGTTTACCTTAATGAAGTAATTTATTTGTCTGTTGGTGTCTTGTGAGATATAATGCTTGACCATCGATAATATTTCATAACAACCGAATTGACGCGGCCGCCATTTTGGATTTTATGGAAAAGTGTAAAAACCTTTTAAACGCCCCAAATGTTGTCCAATGTTTACTAAATTTGGCACAGATGATCTTCAGACCAAGCTTCACAAAGGTGTCAGATGGATTTTCCATTTTCGAAACCGTTTGTTTGGTAGAGACTATCAAAGGCGCCGGCGAAGCCGCGAAAGACACGTGAGAGCGTAACTCAGCAACCATTTGTGCGATTGTCACCAAACTTGGGTTCCATCGTTCCCACGAGGAGCAGAGGAGGTCTGTGGTGTTTTACCAGAAAGAAAAAAACACTTTGAACACTCACTACTTTGGAACGCAAACAGATATTTCAACCAAACTTGGCGTGTTGCATGAGTGCAACAGGTTGTTGTGACTTAATTGTTGCGCAAGTGCTATGGAGGCCATGTCCTGCTCTGGACTACTTGGCCCCTCCATTGCTGCTTGCAGCTATATTTAGGGGCCAAGCAGCGAAGCTGCGAGGCACCTATTGTTATTGTTAGTATTATTAGGATTCCTCCGTCAGGAGGAAACCTATTGTTATTGTTAGTTTTATTAGGATTCCTCCGTCAGGAGGAAACCTATTGTTATTGTTAGTTTTATTATTATTATTATTCTTGTTCCATGGAAGTCAATGGCAGCCCCTAGAACACTTCGACAACTTTTTGTGAAATTTGGCACACTCATTAAGGACAGTTGATTCTATACCTACACCAAGTTTCATGTCTCCCATTAGACCACTCCAGCGCCACCAATGGGTCAAAGTTGGACTTGTGTTTACACACGCAACTTTTGAACCGTATGACCCATTTTCAAAAATGAGGTACCATTGGATTCCCTGGTTCAAGCCGAGTTCAACGCACCCCATGGCGTCAATTTCCGGTTATATAGATTTTCCGCTACTTCCGGTTTTATCAAAAACCTTTGAAAGCCTACTCCTCCTACAATTTTTGTCATATCTTCTTCAAAGTTACCAGAGATGATCTTCAGACCAAGCGTCACAAAAGTTATCGAAAAGAATTTTGATCCTCACAACCGTTTGTCCGGTACAGCCAATCAAATTCATCAGAAAAGCCGCCAAACAGGATGTGAAGTCCTGTCTCAGCAAATCTTTGAGATATCAACACGAAACTTGGTATATCGATGGAAGACACTACAACATGTTACCGTGTGCAAAGGCAACTTCATATCTCCAAAAATGATTGATATAAAGCAAATTGAACTTATCGCTAACGCTAAAATAATGCTTTACACATCAGCCAGTCAAAAACTGATACTCTGATTCAATCACAAGTTCATATGAAGACTCTTGAGAATGTTTATAACACAAATCTGTGAAAAAGTTGACTGTAAGATCAAAGGTCGATTTTTGGTGAATATTTGAAACATGCTTGCTTGGCTAATTTCTAGCCAAATTTCCAATGAATGTCTCCCCTCCTCCTGCCCGCGCGTGCTCCACATCCTCACACACTCAGCCTTAACTTACACACGCGCGGGCTTGGCAAGACGCACACGCAACATTTCAGGAGAGTGTGGGCTGACCAAGCCCCCACTCATTCCTTGGTTTCTAGCCAAGGCCTTGTGGATCTTGTAATCTTGGATCTCTTAACAAAAGCTGATCTTTTTAGTATTGCATTTCCGATTTTGTATGCAATGGTAAAAAGTTATACAAATCCTGAAACATTGATATATATATATGTATTTATATATATATAAATCTTTATTTCAGACGCCAAGTTCCACATAAAATAACAGACATAGAGCTATAAAAAAGAGAGTAAAACGAAAACATAAAACATAGATAATACAGTGCATAAAAAGTATGAAGACTTTTGTGCCAATGTAGTCTTAAGTTCCAAGTAATCGATAGCAGCTCTTTAGAGGGTTGACCAGGGCCTCTACTATTCAGTTCTCAGACTTGTCCAGTCGACACATGAAACCATACATCAGTTGTCTCAGGAGTGCCTTACAGGTTGGTACGTGCTTAGACAGAAACAACTGACCAGCACTATGCCACCTAGGCACATTAAGTAGCAATCTAAAAGCATCATTGAAACCATACATCAGTTGTCTCAGGATTGCCTTACAGGTTGGTACGTGCTTAGACACAAACAACTGACTAGCACTATGCCACCTTGGCACATTAAGTAGCAATCTAAAAGCATCATTGTAGGCTACTTTCAGTATCTGTATACTCCTTTACCTGTACATAGACCACAAATGAGCAGTGTACAATGGTGTTATGTAGGTTCTAAACAGGGAACATTTAACTGAATCTGAGCACATAGAAAACGTCCTTAATAACATACTGGCCTGAGAATATATTTGACAGCGCTGTTGATACATATCGTTGTCATCTGTCCAATCATCAGAAATGACATGGCAGATATTTTATTTCCTCACAAACACCAAGGGGACTGCCAGATAAATAAAAGGTAGGGAAGGTTAATTTCCTGTCCTGATTACTTCTGACTATCATTATGTGGCTTTTCTTTGCATTATATTTTATATCATGATCTAAGCCATACTGAGAGCACACCCATAGCATCTGTTGCAACAGGCTGAGTGGAACCAGATAATCTGCGTACATCAGATGATTGACAATAGATTCACCAACAAGACAGCCTGTATTTGTCTTATTCAGCTGGCTTGATAAGTCGTCCATATCCATATTAAACAAAAAGGGAAATCAAATTCCTCCTTGTCGAACTCCGTTACCAACATGGAAAGCAGCTGATACAACATTGTCCCATTTAACATGAAAAGTTTGATTTGCATACCAGAACACCAAAATCCTCACAAGAGGTTTAGGGAAACCTCTCGCTATTAGCTTCATAAACAGTTTTTCATGACAAATTCGATCGAAAGCTTTGTAAGCATCAATAAAGCATAAAAATACAGATGAATTAAGACTTGTGTACCTGAGACAATCTCCTTCAGAGCATAGATACAGAGATCAGTACCATGTTTTCTTTTAAAACCAAACTGATTTTCTGCAGTCAGAATATACATTTCCAATTTCAATCAAATAATTCTCTCAAACACTTTAGACAAGATACTGGCCAATGCAATGGGTCGATAGTTGTGTAGCCCGGGTGGTAAACATTTCTGTTGAAACAATCCTATTACATAAATATAAAAGTTTGAATACATAATACTTAAGTTCATAGTTTAATAAATAGACTTTAAGGTTTGAGAGTATGATTTTGATTTGATGAGAAATGCATATTGTTCATGTTTTACTGAATACAGCATTTGGAAATGTATATCTGTTGTTTAAAAAACGCATGTTAAAATGTACCGGTTACAAATATGAAGAGAGTAAGATGAATGTTTTGTGAATCTATGTTGTTGCTTTAATTTTGATTATGATGTTAAGCCAATCCGGTTTGAGGTCAAAGGGCAGTGTAACACGGGAAGTTGGGGTAGATGAGGTTGGAGTAGAAAAAGACAGAGCGAGCGGAGGAGTTGGAGGGAGAAGAAAATTGTAGCGTACGGTAAAATACCAAGAGTGAAGATTTTATATTATCATTAGTGGTGTTATGTTTATATTGTTGGGTGAATATCTCAACCAACAACAATAACCCAGAAAGAGGAGTTTGGCTGTTGGCGGTTTTGGATAAAGCACGGGCTTTGCCGCCAGACTAGCGACAGCGAGTGCCAGGTTGGAGCCGGTGGAGGTCGGGATTGTCGTCGTCCTCAGTCTTCTTCCTGAGTTGGTTCGTCTCGTAAATCCACGAGAGTATTTGGTCGGTCTCTCCTTCACCTGCTGCCGCCCTTCTGCCGCAGTGCGTGTGCTACCGCACTGCTGATCCGAGGTACCAGCTCCTTGTTATTTTGTGCCATCCTGGCGAAACAGCCATTTTGTTTACGGCTACAACGCACACGAGCTACACTCAGGCCTGCACCGTAGAACTGTACTGAATTAAGGTATTCGTGTAGTTAGCATTGCCGGCTAGTTTGTATTGTGTGTCCATGTGCATTACGATGTCATGTAAATGTTGAACCAATAACTGAAGAACTGATTTTTTGTCTGAAGTAAATCTTTCCTGTTTTTGTTTAACAGTTGGTTGTATTGTTTTTTTCATATGTTAAATTGGTTTAAGTTAGTAACAATTACTAACGAACTCAGGTTAGCCACCTCTCATTACAAATCCACCAAACTAGAGAGGCGCTACAGTTGTCTATGCTGTTCAGTTTACCAGCCTTATCTTTAACAACAGGCACTAACAGTACTGACATAATAGAGTTCGGTAGAACACCATGAACCATAATTCCAGTGAGACACATGGCTAGAAATGGACTGAGTCTATAACTGGCATTTTTTAGATGCTCTGCAGAAATGGAATCCATACCACAAGCTTTGTTGTTGTCTAGCATGTGGATGGCATCATAAATATCTACTGATCTAACTATCAAGTCTGCAGAGATACCTTTATATTGATTATCAATTCTCACTGTGTTACTTTGAACACAATTAAATAGTTTACTGTAGTGCTCATGCCATAGATCAGCAATCTTCTCTGGACAACTAACCCCTTTGATATCAGAAGGGAGGGGAGTTCTGTTATTATTTATGATCTTGACCTCCTTCCAGAAGTCAGTAAGATTGTTATTCTGCATCTTTCTGGCCAGCGAGTCTACTCTCATTGTGTTTTCATTTCTCTTAATGAAACGAGTGCATATTTAAATCTAGCATTTGTGAGGTTTTTGTTATCAAGCAGCACTCCCTGTCTGGGTCTGCCTGCCTCTGACCAGACTCTAAAGGCTTCTCTAGCAGCAGCATGTTGCTCAGACACAAACTCATTCCAGACAGGCCGTGCGTTAGGGACCTTACTCTTGTGATTAATAAAAGGTTCACTGGAAGCATAAAGACATTTGACAATATCATCATACATGGCACAGAGCTTTTCAGCATGATGTTTATCCTTGCAGTTCATATCCGTGCACATTAGGGCATCCCTAGAAAATGCAACATCACTATGTAAGCTGTCAGTTAATAGAGAATATCTGTGCCGAACCTCTTTGGTCAATTTTGACCAGTCCAGTTTTCTTGGGGGGCCAGCAACAAGGGTACAATCTCAACATTTAGCAGCATAGCAACTGGTATGTGATCAGTGGTGGCCAGCCCATAACACATCTCTATACTTTCCAGTGAGTCATGAGCATCGGCTGTGGTTACAATATGGTCTAGCCAGGAAGTTGTGTGCCACGTTTCACTTATATAGGTAAAACTTGTATCAGGCAATAACGCTTGATATAATTAATTTAGTTTCATTACAGAACTGCTGCAGATGTTGTGCGAATAAACGCTTATCTGACATTTCAGCATTAAAATCACCCATGACATAGACACAACATGAACTATTGTCCTCTATGAAGGACTGAATAAAAGCTAACCTGTTCTGAAATTCATCCTCATGGTCATAGGATTCATATGGTGTGTACACATTTACAATAGTAAATTTATTTTCATTGTGATTAAACTCCAACCCAATAGCCCAGTCAACGTTAAGCCACACCACCTTTACCGTTGGGTCATATTTTATGTTCCACAGTATAGCTACACCACCAGCTATCCTCCCACAAACCATTCTCATGCTGAGATTGGTAGTGGACTCTCCAGCACTATGAAACATCTTGTGTAGGGAGTTCAATTTGTCCAGATCTTGCTTGGCCATCCAGGTTTCTTGAAGGCAGACAATGTCACTCTCGTCCAGCAATGTGTCCACCACCAAACGTCTTGATCTATCAGCAGCAGTATGTCCTACTCGGAGGCCACGAGCGTTGTAGGATACAACCCGCATTAATGATCTACCACGGACCCATCAGGGCAGCTGGCCGGTGTGTCTGTCTCCCTGGTCTCTACATATAGGCCTACATTCATCCCAGCATCATGACTGAGCTGAAGCTCGGTACCCTGAGAGTGGGGGGTATGCTCTGGTCGAGCTTTTTTGAAAGTATAGACCAAGGGTAATTACCACACCACAACTGTCCCACCATTACCCATAGGTGGCGCTACATTCCACGCCCTAAAGCACAAAGGCTTTCTGGAATGGATAGGCTAACCAAGCCCCCTCCCTTCACTCCTTGGGTTGAAATAAAGGCCCTTGTGGATCTTGATGGTATTATATTTCAGATTTGGTATCCCATTGGTAATTCTGCAGCATAGATTTTTCTATACAGTTCCAATTTGTCAAGAATATACATTTTTCAATGGTTCGCAATGTTTGGAGGAATCCGCCATTACTGCTTGCAGTTATATTTATTATTATTATTATTCTTGTTCCATGGAAGTCAATGGCAGCCCCTAGAACACTTCGACAACTTTTTGTGAAATTTGGCACACTCATTAAGGACAGTTGATTCTATACCTACACCAAGTTTCATGTCTCCCATTAGACCACTCCAGCGCCACCAATGGGTCAAAGTTGGACTTGTGTTTACACACGCAACTTTTGAACCGTATGACCCATTTTCAAAAATGAGGTACCATTGGATTCCCTGGTTCAAGCCGAGTTCAACGCACCCCATGGCGTCAATTTCCGGTTATATAGATTTTCCGCTACTTCCGGTTTTATCAAAAACCTTTGAAAGCCTACTCCTCCTACAATTTTTGTCATATCTTCTTCAAAGTTACCAGAGATTATCTTCAGACCAAGCGTCACAAAAGTTATCGAAAAGAATTTTGATCCTCACAACCGTTTGTCCGGTACAGCCAATCAAATTCATCAGAAAAGCCGCCAAACAGGATGTGAAGTCCTGTCTCAGCAAATCTTTGAGATATCAACACGAAACTTGGTATATCGATGGAAGACACTACAACATGTTACCGTGTGCAAAGGCAACTTCATATCTCCAAAAATGATTGATATAAAGCAAATTGAACTTATCGCTAACGCTAAAATAATGCTTTACACATCAGCCAGTCAAAAACTGATACTCTGATTCAATCACAAGTTCATATGAAGACTCTTGAGAATGTTTATAACACAAATCTGTGAAAAAGTTGACTGTAAGATCAAAGGTCGATTTTTGGTGAATATTTGAAACATGCTTGCTTGGCTAATTTCTAGCCAAATTTCCAATGAATGTCTCCCCTCCTCCTGCCCGCGCGTGCTCCACATCCTCACACACTCAGCCTTAACTTACACACGCGCGGGCTTGGCAAGACGCACACGCAACATTTCAGGAGAGTGTGGGCTGACCAAGCCCCCACTCATTCCTTGGTTTCTAGCCAAGGCCTTGTGGATCTTGTAATCTTGGATCTCTTAACAAAAGCTGATCTTTTTAGTATTGCATTTCCGATTTTGTATGCAATGGTAAAAAGTTATACAAATCCTGAAACATTGATATATATATATGTATTTATATATATATAAATCTTTATTTCAGACGCCAAGTTCCACATAAAATAACAGACATAGAGCTATAAAAAAGAGAGTAAAACGAAAACATAAAACATAGATAATACAGTGCATAAAAAGTATGAAGACTTTTGTGCCAATGTAGTCTTAAGTTCCAAGTAATCGATAGCAGCTCTTTAGAGGGTTGACCAGGGCCTCTACTATTCAGTTCTCAGACTTGTCCAGTCGACACATGAAACCATACATCAGTTGTCTCAGGAGTGCCTTACAGGTTGGTACGTGCTTAGACAGAAACAACTGACCAGCACTATGCCACCTAGGCACATTAAGTAGCAATCTAAAAGCATCATTGAAATCATACATCAGTTGTCTCAGGATTGCCTTACAGGTTGGTACGTGCTTAGACACAAACAACTGACTAGCACTATGCCACCTTGGCACATTAAGTAGCAATCTAAAAGCATCATTGTAGGCTACTTTCAGTATCTGTATACTCCTTTACCTGTACATAGACCACAAATGAGCAGTGTACAATGGTGTTATGTAGGTTCTAAACAGGGAACATTTAACTGAATCTGAGCACATAGAAAACGTCCTTAATAACATACTGGCCTGAGAATATATTTGACAGCGCTGTTGATACATATCGTTGTCATCTGTCCAATCATCAGAAATGACATGGCAGATCTTTTATTTCCTCACAAACACCAAGGGGACTGCCAGATAAATAAAAGGTAGGGAAGGTTAATTTCCTGTCCTGATTACTTCTGACTATCATTATGTGGCTTTTCTTTGCATTATATTTTATATCATGATCTAAGCCATACTGAGAGCACACCCATAGCATCTGTTGCAACAGGCTGAGTGGAACCAGATCATCTGCGTACATCAGATGATTGACAATAGATTCACCAACAAGACAGCCTGTATTTGTCTTATTCAGCTGGCTTGATAAGTCGTCCATATCCATATTAAACAAAAAGGGAAATCAAATTCCTCCTTGTCGAACTCCGTTACCAACATGGAAAGCAGCTGATACAACATTGTCCCATTTAACATGAAAAGTTTGATTGGCATACCAGAACACCAAAATCCTCACAAGAGGTTTAGGGACACCTCTCGCTATTAGCTTCATAAACAGTTTTTCATGACAAATTCGATCGAAAGCTTTGTAAGCATCAATAAAGCATAAAAATACAGATGAATTAAGACTTGTGTACCTGAGACAATCTCCTTCAGAGCATAGATACAGAGATCAGTACCATGTTTTCTTTTAAAACCAAACTGATTTTCTGCAGTCAGAATATACATTTCCAATTTCAATCAAATAATTCTCTCAAACACTTTAGACAAGATACTGGCCAATGCAATGGGTCGATAGTTGTGTAGCCCGGGTGGTAAACATTTCTGTTGAAACAATCCTATTACATAAATATAAAAGTTTGAATACATAATACTTAAGTTCATAGTTTAATAAATAGACTTTAAGGTTTGAGACTATGATTTTGATTTGATGAGAAATGCATATTGTTCATGTTTTACTGAATACAGCATTTGGAAATGTATATCTGTTGTTTAAAAAACGCATGTTAAAATGTACCGGTTACAAATATGAAGAGAGTAAGATGAATGTTTTGTGAATCTATGTTGTTGCTTTAATTTTGATTATGATGTTAAGCCAATCCGGTTTGAGGTCAAAGGGCAGGGTAACACGGGAAGTTGGGGTAGATGAGGTTGGAGTAGAAAAAGACAGAGCGAGCGGAGGAGTTGGAGGGAGAAGAAAATTGTAGCGTACGGTAAAATACCAAGAGTGAAGATTTTATATTATCATTAGTGGTGTTATGTTTATATTGTTGGGTGAATATCTCAACCAACAACAATAACCCAGAAAGAGGAGTTTGGCTGTTGGCGGTTTTGGATTAAGCACGGGCTTTGCCGCCAGACTAGCGACAGCGAGTGCCAGGTTGGAGCCGGTGGAGGTCGGGATTGTCGTCGTCCTCAGTCTTCTTCCTGAGTTGGTTCGTCTCGTAAATCCACGAGAGTATTTGGTCGGTCTCTCCTTCACCTGCTGCCGCCCTTCTGCCGCAGTGCGTGTGCTACCGCACTGCTGATCCGAGGTACCAGCTCCTTGTTATTTTGTGCCATCCTGGCGAAACAGCCATTTTGTTTACGGCTACAACGCACACGAGCTACACTCAGGCCTGCACCGTAGAACTGTACTGAATTAAGGTATTCGTGTAGTTAGCATTGCCGGCTAGTTTGTATTGTGTGTCCATGTGCATTACGATGTCATGTAAATGTTGAACCAATAACTGAAGAACTGATTTTTTGTCTGAAGTAAATCTTTCCTGTTTTTGTTTAACAGTTGGTTGTATTGTTTTTTTCATATGTTAAATTGGTTTAAGTTAGTAACAATTACTAACGAACTCAGGTTAGCCACCTCTCATTACAAATCCACCAAACTAGAGAGGCGCTACAGTTGTCTATGCTGTTCAGTTTACCAGCCTTATCTTTAACAACAGGCACTAACAGTACTGACATAATAGAGTTCGGTAGAACACCATGAACCATAATTCCAGTGAGACACATGGCTAGAAATGGACTGAGTCTATAACTGGCATTTTTTAGATGCTCTGCAGAAATGGAATCCATACCACAAGCTTTGTTGTTGTCTAGCATGTGGATGGCATCATAAATATCTACTGATCTAACTATCAAGTCTGCAGAGATACCTTTATATTGATTATCAATTCTCACTGTGTTACTTTGAACACAATTAAATAGTTTACTGTAGTGCTCATGCCATAGATCAGCAATCTTCTCTGGACAACTAACCCCTTTGATATCAGAAGGGAGGGGAGTTCTGTTATTATTTATGATCTTGACCTCCTTCCAGAAGTCAGTAAGATTGTTATTCTGCATCTTTCTGGCCAGCGAGTCTGCTCTCATTGTGTTTTCATTTCTCTTAATGAAACGAGTGCATATTTAAATCTAGCATTTGTGAGGTTTTTGTTATCAAGCAGCACTCTCTGTCTGGGTCTGCCTGCCTCTGACCAGACTCTAAAGGCTTCTCTAGCAGCAGCATGTTGCTCAGACACAAACTCATTCCAGACAGGCCGTGCGTTAGGGACCTTACTCTTGTGATTAATAAAACCTTCACTGAAAGCATAAAGACATTTGACAATATCATCATACATGGCACAGAGCTTTTCAGCATGATGTTTATCCTTGCAGTTCATATCCGTGCACATTAGGGCATCCCTAGAAAATGCAACATCACTATGTAAGCTGTCAGTTAATAGAGAATATCTGTGCATAACCTCTTTGGTCAATTTTGACCAGTCCAGTTTTCTTGGGGGGCCAGCAACAAGGGTACACTCTCAACATTTAGCAGCATAGCAACTGGTATGTGATCAGTGGTGGCCAGCCCATAACACATCTCTATACTTTCCAGTGAGTCATGAGCATCGGCTGTGGTTACAATATGGTCTAGCCAGGAAGTTGTGTGCCACGTTTCACTTATATAGGTAAAACTTGTATCAGGCAATAACGCTTGATATAATTAATTTAGTTTCATTACAGAACTGCTGCAGATGTTGTGCGAATAAACGCTTATCTGACATGTCAGCATTAAAATCACCCATGACATAGACACAACATGAACTATTGTCCTCTATGAAGGACTGAATAAAAGCTAACCTGTTCTGAAATTCATCCTCATGGTCATAGGATTCATATGGTGTGTACACATTTACAATAGTACATTTATTTTAATTGTGATTAAACTCCAACCCAATAGCCCAGTCAACGTTAAGCCACACCACCTTTACCGTTGGGTCATATTTTATGTTCCACAGTATAGCTACACCACCAGCTATCCTCCCACAAACCATTCTCATGCTGAGATCGGTAGTGGACTCTCCAGCACCATGAAAGTTCTTGTGTAGGGAGTTCAATTTGTCCAGATCTTGCTTGGTCATCCAGGTTTCTTGAAGGCAGACAATGTCACTCTCGTCCAGCAATGTGTCCACCACCAAACGTCTTGATCTATCAGCAGCAGTATGTCCTACTCGGAGGCCACGAGCGTTGTAGGATACAACCCGCATTAATGATCTACCACGGACCCATCAGGGCAGCTGGCCGGTGTGTCTGTCTCCCTGGTCTCTACATATAGGCCTACATTCATCCCAGCATCATGACTGAGCTGAAGCTCGGTACCCTGAGAGCGGGGGGTATTCTCTGGTCGAGCTTTTTTGAAAGTATAGACCAAGGGTAATTACCAAACCACAACTGTCCCACCATTACCCATATGTGGCGCTACATTCCACGCCCTAAAGCACAAAGGCTTTCTGGAATGGATAGGCTAACCAAGCCCCCTCCCTTCACTCCTTGAGTTGAAATAAAGGCCCTTGTGGATCCTGGTGGTATTATATTTCAGATTTGGTATCCCATTGGTAATTCTGCAGCATAGATTTTTCTATACAGTTCCAATTTGTCAAGAATATACATTTTTCAATGGTTCGCAATGTTTGGAGGAATCCGCCATTACTGCTTGCAGTTATATTTATTATTATTATTATTATTCTTGTTCCATGGAAGTCAATGGCAGCCCCTAGAACACTTCGACAACTTTTTGTGAAATTTGGCACACTCATTAAGGACAGTTGATTCTATACCTACACCAAGTTTCATGTCTCCCATTAGACCACTCCAGCGCCACCAATGGGTCAAAGTTGGACTTGTGTTTACACACGCAACTTTTGAACCGTATGACCCATTTTCAAAAATGAGGTACCATTGGATTCCCTGGTTCAAGCCGAGTTCAACGCACCCCATGGCGTCAATTTCCGGTTATATAGATTTTCCGCTACTTCCGGTTTTATCAAAAACCTTTGAAAGCCTACTCCTCCTACAATTTTTGTCATATCTTCTTCAAAGTTACCAGAGATTATCTTCAGACCAAGCGTCACAAAAGTTATCGAAAAGAATTTTGATCCTCACAACCGTTTGTCCGGTACAGCCAATCAAATTCATCAGAAAAGCCGCCAAACAGGATGTGAAGTCCTGTCTCAGCAAATCTTTGAGATATCAACACGAAACTTGGTATATCGATGGAAGACACTACAACATGTTACCGTGTGCAAAGGCAACTTCATATCTCCAAAAATGATTGATATAAAGCAAATTGAACTTATCGCTAACGCTAAAATAATGCTTTACACATCAGCCAGTCAAAAACTGATACTCTGATTCAATCACAAGTTCATATGAAGACTCTTGAGAATGTTTATAACACAAATCTGTGAAAAAGTTGACTGTAAGATCAAAGGTCGATTTTTGGTGAATATTTGAAACATGCTTGCTTGGCTAATTTCTAGCCAAATTTCCAATGAATGTCTCCCCTCCTCCTGCCCGCGCGTGCTCCACATCCTCACACACTCAGCCTTAACTTACACACGCGCGGGCTTGGCAAGACGCACACGCAACATTTCAGGAGGGTGTGGGCTGACCAAGCCCCCACTCATTCCTTAGTCTCTAGCAAAGGCCTTGTGGATCTTGTAATCTTGGATCTCTTAACAAAAGCTGATCTTTTTGGTATTGCATTTCCGATTTTGTATGCAATGGTAAAAAGTTATACAAATCCTGAAACATTGATATATATATATGTATTTATATATATGTGTAACCCAGGTAAAATAATGGACCAATTAAAAGCAAAACTATATAAAAGTAAATAGGTATATAATGGGAAAAAAACTATTATAAGTTTGTCCAAAACTGCTAAATTAATAATAATATTAAATTTGAATAAAATATAGAAAACTGACAGGTTCACCGGAAGTCATGTGACTGATTAGTGGCGTGTCGGAATTGACGTGCGGACATCTGTCAGAGATTGATTGAGAGAACCAAAGAGAAGCACGCAAGACGGTGATCCCTGAAACATCTGGAAAACTTATCAAAAATACTTATTAAATTGTTTAAGAACATTAAAAAACTATTCAGTTTTAAATGAATATCAATCGTAGAGTAACAATCCATTTTGGTTACTTTTATTGATGTGGATGGAAGCGGATTACAGAAATTGTTGCCATGCGGACTTTAGTGTTGTAGCCTAAATTATCCAACTTGGCCAGGTTTTTGATCTGGGATCGAAAGAGAAGAAAACCCTTGTGAAAACGTCGAGTCAAGACCTTGCTGGAAACCAACGGTTTCTATGAACCGAGATGGCGAGCCACCCACGCGAGTAAAATCTTCTGGAGCGAGAGTGCAAACTCTTTTGACGACGATAAGTGAACTTGAACAGAACAAATCATACAGAAATAAGTCATTTATCATTTATTTTGTTTACGATTCGAATTCTTTGTAATTGAATGGACATTGAATGTTTTGAGGACCAGTTAGTTGATCTTTTCTTATTTTCCTTTTGAATATTGCATATATTCTATTGTGTGCCTTTAAGGCAGTAGTGTGGTTTAAACATATTCCAGGGTTTACTGAATAACAAAGTTAAACCAAACAATCTTAACTGAAGTAAGATTTAAAAGATAAATAGGAGATCTACATTTAAAATTAATGTCTTTAATTAAAAACTGATAAGTGAACTAAAAGTATACAGTTAAATATAATTCTAAATTAGGAAAACCATGGTAAATAAATAGATATCCAAATAAAGTAATTCCAAGTCAATTTACATTCATAACTAAACAGAGATATAGCAGGATATAAAAGAATAACCACATTTCAAGCAAATTTCATTGGATTTATTATTTTTCATACATTCTGTAAAGTTTAAGTTGTGGTAATTTTCAGAGTATCTGGTTTGCTACAGAAAATAAATCTTTGTAATCATCCACCGTATCATATCTGTTCTCTCAGGAACCTAGAGACCTGGTCCTTCTACTTGTACTTGTTACAGAACTAATTTTGGCGAGCCAGCCAGGAGAACAGTGGTGGTAAAGATTTGTAAATCTGTCGTAAAACAATATTAACAATTACAGAAAAAAGAACTAAGAAAAAAAATCTCCCTAACAAAAACATGGATATCATCGAAATTGAAAATGTTAAACTTTCAAATGCAGTAATCGTTCGTGGTCTGACTGATACTGAATTAGACGAAGATCTAGTAGAATTTTTAAATCAACACGGTCGTCTTTTGAGAAATTTACGGATAGATGACCCAAATTCACCTTTTCATAGGGATGTTATTGTTGAATATGAAAACTCAGAGGCAATAGCGGCTTTTAAATCTTTGTTGCCGTATACTTTTAAAGGTGCCCATGATATTCCTTATGTCATAAGACTCTTGTCAAGTGTCTACTCGCCAGTAACAACTGAGACTGCCACTGCTAGTCATTTTGCAGAGCTGCAAAAATTAGCACAGCTTAGTGGAAAGACCTTAGGGGAGCTTCTAAAGGAACAGCTATCACAAGTCAGTGCATCAGATGTTGCCATATCAACTGCTGAGAGTGAACCACAAACCTCTATCGAGTCTGACTTGTTTGTGCATGATAACCTCAGCACTCCGAAAGGAACAAAAAATATGGAAGGTTGTCAGGGCCCAGAGGTGGTACGCACAGTGCCTTCTAAAAGCAGAACTTTCAGTTTAAACACCTCTGATACAAATCCCCCTGAAGTCCAACGAGTAGTAGTTGAACATTTTATGAGGAATGAGGGAGTTTCACATATGCAAGCACCTTTCCGACTTAGAATGTTCTCAGGAAAAAGTCCACGCCCGAGCGCGGAAGTTGATTATGACACCTGGAAAAGTAGTGTTGAATTAGTTCTTCAGGATCCTACCGTTTCTGACATGCATCGGTCTAGGAAGATAGTAGACAGTTTGTTACCGCCTGCTTCGGAGCTAGTGCGGCAATTGGGTTCAAAGGCTTTACCCAATGCATATCTTGAAATCTTAGACTCTGCTTTTGACATGGTTGAAGATGGGGATGATCTCTTTGCAAAGTTTCTTAACACATTGCAAAATGCAGAAGAGAAACCCTCTTTGTATTTACAGCGTGTACAGGCAGCTCTTACGAAAGCTATTAAAAAGGGTGCTGTTGCTACCCAAGAAGCTAACATGCAGCTGTTGAAACAGTTCTGCCGAGGCTGTTGGAACGATGTGTTGATAGCTAATCTCCATTTAGAAGGAAAGAAAGAAAATCCGCCTTCGTTTGCTGAACTACTTTTGAAGTTGCGTAGTGAAGAAGATAAACACTTTGCTAAAGAGAGTCGTAAGCGGCAGCATTTGAATGTCCATCGTCAGAGGGTTAGTTCCCATGTCGTGGCCGCAAACATCTCTGAGTCAGATCAAGATATGACAGTAGAAAGTAATGAGGTTGAGGACTTAAAGAACCAAGTCACAGAACTTAAAAGAAAGCTTAGTAAACAAAAAAGCAAGCAATCTGAAAAAACAGTGCATCCACAGAGTGGAGATGTGCTGGCATTAAAGGAACAGTTGGTACAGCTGCAGAGCCAGTTTGCTAAGCTAGGATCTCAAAAGCATCCTAAACCAAAGGGTAATACACTTGACACAAAGCAGAAGTCCACTCAGCCAAATGTTGTAGCTGTTGACAAACAGCGTCAGACTAGACCAAAACCAGGATACTGTTTCCGTTGTGGTGAGGATGGACATATCGCATCTGGTTGCGAAAATGATCCAAATCCGTCTTTAGTGAACAAAAAACGGAAGCAGTTAAAAGAACGACAGTCTCTCTGGGATAGCCAGCAGTGTTCAGGGTCTTCAGAGTCTTTAAACTAGAACCGGCCCCTGTAGTGAGGCGTACAAGGGCTAGGATATGTAGAAATAGTCTCAAACAGCCAATGGGAAAAAGTGATGGCTCAGAGTTAACCCATAGCAGAGGTAGCTTCGAAGGTCTTCCAAAAGGGTTGATCGGGGCCAAGTGTACAGCTCTGGTGTACATAGAAGGCAAGCGTTGTTCCTGCCTGCTAGACACGGGGTCGCAAGTGACAACAATCTCCCAATCATATCATGAGCAAAATCTACCTCAGCTTAAGATAATCCCCTTGGAGAATCTACTGGAAATAGAAGCAGCAAATGGTCAGGCTGTACCATATGTGGGCTATGTAGAAGCAAAGGTCGTGTTTCCTAAAGAGTTCTTAGGGTCTACTGTGGAGGTGTCAACCCTTGCTTTGGTTATTCCAGATGCCAGAGGCAGTATCCAACCAAAAGTGCTCATAGGAACAAATACTTTAGACTTGGCATATGAAAAACATCTAGAAGACAATGACTCGAGCTGCAAATCCGTTCCCTTCGGTTATAAAGCAGTAATGAGAACAATTGAGTACAGACGGAAACAGAGAGTAAACAGTAACATAGGGGTTGTCAGGCTTCCTAGTGCTTCAGCTACTGTTGTACCTGCAAGGCATAATCTTGTACTTGAAGGGATTGTGAGTGTTAATGGCCAAGTGACAGACAAGTGGGCAGTAATGGAAGCCCCTTTGCATACTTCTGTCCCTGGGGGACTGCTGGTATCCAGCTGCTTACTAAACTTACCTAAGCATCCTTTCCAAAAAGTACCAATCGTGCTAAAAAATGAGACAGAGCACGATATCACCATTCCTGGTAAAAGTGTGATCGCAGATCTTCATGCTATAGGGAAGGTACTTTCATGTAGAAGTGCTCAGAAGGAAGTTGAAAGTGAAAGGTTATCAAATACAAAAGAGAATCCTACCAAAGAACTCTCCTTTGAGTTTGGTGATTCTCCATTACCTGAAGAGTGGAGGGAGAGAATTTCTAACAAACTACGTGACATGCCAGAGGTTTTTGCTTTCCATGACTTCGATGTTGGACGAACCGACAAGGTAAAGCATAATATCAAACTACATGACGAAACACCTTTCAAGCACAGGGCTAGACCCATTCACCCTGATGATTTTGAAGCGGTCCGACGACACCTAGAAGAATTGCTTGAAGCCGGTATTATCCGAGAGTCTGAGTCTTCTTTTTCGTCACCCATTGTGGTTGTTAAAAAGAAAAACGGCGACGTGAGGTTGTGTATTGATTACCGCAAATTAAACACACAAACCATAAAAGATGCGTACGCGCTACCAAATCTAGAAGAAACATTTTCAGCACTCCGTGGCTCTAAGTGGTTCTCGGTGCTCGATCTAAAATCTGGATATTACCAGATAGAAGTTGAGGAAAGAGATAAGCCCAAAACTGCGTTTGTATGTCCTATGGGATTTTGGGAGTTTAATCGGATGCCCCAGGGGATAACGAACGCTCCTAGTACATTCCAGCGTTTAATGGAGAAGTGTATGGGCGACATTAATCTTACTGAAGTTTTGGTCTTTTTGGACGATCTGATCGTTTTTTCGGACACGCTGGAGGAGCATGAAACTCGTCTTATGCATGTTCTAAACCGCCTGAGTGAGTATGGACTAAAGCTTTCAGTAGAGAAATGTAAATTTTTTCAGACATCCGTTAGATATTTGGGACATATTGTGTCTCAGAATGGCGTAGAAACTGATCCACAGAAAATAGAAACTATCAAAACCTGGCCAAGTCCTAAGACTCTCAAGGAACTACGTTCTTTCTTAGGGTTTTCAGGCTACTACCGCCGATTTATAAAAAATTACGCAAAGATCGCAAGGCCACTTAACGATTTGACTGTAGGGTATCCACCTCTTCGTAAGTCTTGTAAGGGAAAGACTAAAAATGAGTCATATCTAAGTCCCAAAGTGCCTTTTGGAGGTAGATGGAAAGAGAGTTGTCAACAGGCTTTTGACATGCTAATAGAAAAACTAACATCAGCACCTGTGTTAGGGTTCGCTGACCCTAAACTGCCATACGTGCTGCACACTGATGCCAGTACCACCGGGCTAGGTGCTGCACTTTACCAAGAGCAGGGAGGAGAACTACGTGCAATTGCTTTTGCTAGCCGTGGCCTTTCAAAGAGTGAGGCTCGGTACCCTGCTCATAAGCTCGAGTTTTTAGCTTTAAAATGGGCAGTCACAGAAAAGTTTTCTGATTATCTCTACGGAAGTAACTTTAAAGTAGTTACCGATAGCAATCCGTTAACTTATGTGCTAACCTCTGCAAAATTGGACGCAACAAGTTACAGATGGCTATCTGCTTTGTCTACTTTTTCTTTTACTCTGCAGTATCGTCCAGGAAAGAGCAACTTAGATGCAGATGGTTTATCAAGACGTCCTCATGGAGCGCTTACTAATGATTTAGTGTCGCAGAAGGAACAGGAACGCATAAATCAGTTTACTTTGCATCACTTACCTGAGAATGCTGAGTCCATCTTGGTCCCTACTGACGTAGTCCAAGCCATCAGTGACAAACATTTGGTGCGCTTAGCTGAGGATGAGTGTATTCCACTTATCGAATCTCTTGCTGTGAGTGCAGAGGCAGTTCCTGCTAGTTATGAGTGTGATGATGGACTTTCAGTCGTTCCTTGTATAACGGAGCAAGAGTTGAAGGATAAACAAAGAGCTGATCCTGCAATACAAGCAATCATTTTGCAGATAGAAACAGGGCAACCTTCTTTGCCTGTATTGAGAAGAGAGATACCAGAACTTCCATTTCTTCTACGAGAGTTAAAAAAGTTGGAGTTGAGAGATGGAATTCTCTATCGGAAGAGAGTTATTGGTGATAATACGAGTTACCAGCTTGTTCTTCCAACAGACTTGAGACAAATGGTGTTAGAACAATTACATGATAACATGGGCCATCTAGGTATAGAGCGAACCATCGATCTGGTTAGAGCTCGGTTTTATTGGCCCAAAATGGCTATAGATGTTGAGGTAAAAATCAAGACTTGCAGCCGATGTGTTTGCCGAAAGACTCCACCCCAGCGGACGGCGCCGTTAGTGAATATCCAGGTATCTCGTCCACTAGAACTGGTATGTATGGATTACCTGTCCCTTGAGCCAGATCGTAGCAATGTAAAAGATATCTTGGTAATAACGGATCATTTCACAAAATATGCCGTTGCAATCCCAACTCCAAACCAAAAAGCCAGAACAGTTGCAAAGTGCCTTTGGGAGAACTTTTTCGTACATTATGGTGTTCCAGAAAAGCTCCATAGTGATCAAGGACCTGATTTTGAGAGTAAAACTATCAAAGAGCTTTGTGAGATTGCAGGCATTCGTAAAGTCAGAACTACACCGTATCATCCCAGGGGAAACCCAGTCGAGCGTTTTAATCGTACATTATTGGGCATGCTGGGAACCCTAGATAATAAAGACAAGACTCACTGGAAAGACTTTGTGAAGCCAATTGTACATGCTTACAATTGCACTAAGCATGACACCACCGGATTTACGCCTTACGAGTTGATGTTCGGTAGGCAGCCCAGATTGCCAATTGACCTGGCGTTCAAAATCCCTGTAAATAACAGTAACAAGAAGTCACATTCACAATATGTGCAGACTTTAAAAACGAATCTGCAAGAGAGTTATGACCTTGCTAGGAAGAATGCAGCAAAGGTTGCAGAACGAAACAAGACACGGTATGACAAAAGAGTTACTGAATCTCCCATTGACCTAGGTGATAGAGTTCTTGTCAGAAATGTGCGTCTGAGAGGAAAGCACAAATTAGCTGATAAGTGGGATAGTGTTGTATATATTGTAGTAAACCGTGCTGGTGAACTACCGGTGTATACAGTAAAACCCGAAGGTAGAGATGGACCGTTAAGAACACTTCACAGAGATCTACTTTTACCTTGTGGCTTTTTGTCACCAGGGGTGATAGAGAAGCAAACGACACACAAACCACGAGGAGAACAAACAGTTAGGAGAAAAGTATCAGAGGTAGAACAAGACAGTCCCGAGCAATGTCAGGATCATGATGAAGATGACGATGATTACTTGTTGCAGCTTTGTGAGCCTATTGTTAAGACTACACCATTTAGTCTTGTTAAGGAGTTTGAAGTTGTAACAACAACCAGAGAGGCCTCCCATAGATGTGCTGGAAATCCGACTTCACCTGATTCAGTTTCTGCTAGTGGCAATGTTATTGAAGGTACTTATGAGGGAAACCTACCCAAACCAGGATACTTACCTGAAGTCCAGTCTCCTGCTGGATCAGATATAGTGGGAAGTGATGATGTATCTGAAAGGGACGTGCTGGAACAGAGAGATCAGCAAAGTTTAAACTCACCTGATGTTCCAGTGAGGAAGGCCCGGGTGGATCCAGTGGACTGTACTGTTTCTGATGAAGAAACGGAATCAGAGGAAAGTGACACAGAAAGCAGATTGAGACAGTCCAAAAGGGTTAGACAAAAACCCAAAAGGTTGACTTATCCTGATCTGGGAAACCCAATGATAACTATAATGCAGTCTCTTCTGCAGGGTTTGAACACTGCTTTTGTTGATACATTAGTGGAACAAGCCAAGTCAGCTAAGGTACACAAGATAACTAAAAAATGAATAATCCGCATGCAAGAGGACTTGCATAGATTGAATAGGGGAGGGTGTAACCCAGGTAAAATAATGGACCAATTAAAAGCAAAACTATATAAAAGTAAATAGGTATATAATGGGAAAAAACTATTATAAGTTTGTCCAAAACTGCTAAATTAATAATAATATTAAATTTGAATAAAATATAGAAAACTGACAGGTTCACCGGAAGTCATGTGACTGATTAGTGGCGTGTCGGAATTGACGTGCGGACATCTGTCAGAGATTGATTGACAGAACCAAAGAGAAGCACGCAAGACGGTGATCCCTGAAACATCTGGAAAACTTAACAAAAATACTTATTAAATTGTTTAAGAACATTAAAAAAATATTCAGTTTTAAATGAATATCAATCGTAGAGTAGCAATCCATTTTGGTTGCTTTTGTTGATGTGGATGGAAGCGGATTGCAGAAATTGTTGCCATGCGGACTTTGGTGTTGTAGCCTAAATTATCCAACTTGGCCAGGTTTTTGATCTGGGATCGAAAGAGAAGAAAACCCTTGTGAAAACGTCGAGTCAAGACCTTGCTGGAAACCAACGGTTTCTATGAACCGAGATGGCGAGCCACCCACGCGAGTAAAATCTTCTGGAGCGAGAGTGCAAACTCTTTTGACGACGATAAGTGAACTTGAACAGAACAAATCATACAGAAATAAGTCATTTATCATTTATTTTGTTTACGATTCGAATTCTTTGTAATTGAATGGACATTGAATGTTTTGAGGACCAGTTAGTTGATCTTTTCTTATTTTCCTTTTGAATATTGCATATATTCTATTGTGTGCCTTTAAGGCAGTAGTGTGGTTTAAACATATTCCAGGGTTTACTGAATAACAAAGTTAAACCAAACAATCTTAACTGAAGTAAGATTTAAAAGATAAATAGGAGATCTACATTTAAAATTAATGTCTTTAATTAAAAACTGATAAGTGAACTAAAAGTATACAGTTAAATATAATTCTAAATTAGGAAAACCATGGTAAATAAATAGATATCCAAATAAAGTAATTCCAAGTCAATTTACATTCATAACTAAACAGAGATATAGCAGGATATAAAAGAATAACCACATTTCAAGCAAATTTCATTGGATTTTATTATTTTTCATACATTCTGTAAAGTTTAAGTTGTGGTAATTTTCAGAGTATCTGGTTTGCTACAGAAAATAAATCTTTGTAATCATCCACCGTATCATATCTGTTCTCTCAGGAACCTAGAGACCTGGTCCTTCTACTTGTACTTGTTACAATAGAGTGGAATATTGTAGAATAGAGTGGAATATAGTAGGATGTAGTGGAATATTGTAGAATAGAGTGGAATATAGTAGAATGTAGTGGAATATTGTAGAATAGAGTGGAATATTGTAGAATAGAGTGGAATATTGTAGAATAGAGTGGAATATTGTAGAATAGAGTGGAATATAGTAGAATAGAGTGGAATATAGTAGAACAAAGCAAAAATGTGTAAAGTAAAGCACAGCAGAGTTGAATATTGTACAATGGCGGAGAGTATACAGTTGATAACAGTTGATTGTAGTACTAAAGTAATAAAGTATGGTACTGTTGAATGGAATATTGGATTAAGGCTGAATAGTGTACTGTAGAATAGAGCAGAGCAGTGCAGAGCAGAGGAGAGCCTAGCATAGCATGGCATTGCATAGCAGAGCAGAGCGTAGCAGAGCAGTGCAGAACAAAGAGCAGAGAAGAGAAGAGCAGAGAAGAGCAGAGCAGAGAAGAGCAGAACAGAGCAGAACATGGCCTAACAGAGCAGTGCAGAGCAGAACAGTGCAGAGCAGTGCCGAGCAAAGCATGGTAACAGAGCACAGCAGAGTGGTGCAGAGCAGAGAAGAGCAGATTGAAGCAGTACAGAGCAGTGCTCAGCATAGAAAAGCAGATTAAAGCTGAGCAGAACAGAGCAGAATAGAACAGAGCAGATTAAAGCAGAGTAGAGACCAGGCCTACCCCCACCCTCCTCCTCCACCTCCCCTCGGCCAGCCACCCGTCCACCCAGAGCACACTGTCGGGCCGGCTGATGGAGGCAGGCAGGGAGGGAGGGAGATAGGGGGGAGAGGGCGGGATAGATAAAGAGCAGTACTGGAGCTGGTCTACCCATGGCTGCGTTTCATATCTCCAGATGGCAGTGTTGGAGAGGCCTCGGTGCCTTTGTGCCTCCACTGCGGCGCGTGGCCTGGATTCAAAAAACAGTTGAAGCAAAGCCTTGCCTCCCTCACCCAAAAACAGGGCCTTTTTTTCACACAATCAAAGCGTCCTCCTCATCTGTTGTTTTTTTTGGTCTTCCGATACCTCCCCCACCCTGCACTCCCTCCCTCCACGCTATCGATAGCACTGCCATCTTGGCACCGTTTGTTTCACTCCTTGTCTTTCTTTTCTCCTCCTCATCTTCTCGTAAGCTGTTGACCCCCCCTGGAAGGTCTTTCCATCCGTTAAGGAGAGTGTTTGTTCTCCCCGACAGGTGTCCTATGACACGGGGGATTCGGAGCGCTCCTAATTAAGAGGTGAATCCATTATGCTGAGACGGAGGAAGAGAGAGAGAGAGGGGGAGATGGCCTGCCGTCTCTCCCCCCGCACTCCCAGACAACCTGGACCAGACTCCTGCGCGGTGTGACGGGATTCAGGGCAAGGACCCAAGCCACTGCATGTGTGTTAGATTCAAGGGACCGTGAAAGGAGAGCGGATTAAAAATGCCTGTTTAGCACCACTCAGAAGTTCAGAGCTCAAAGAGCATCACTGGCGTCAGTTTGTGAAAAACCACCCCGCGATCCTAAGACCACCAGGAGAGTTTGAGTTGGAAGAGATGAGAATGTTTTGGGGGATATTTACTCCAAACTGATGGTGTTTCTCTCAGCTTGTTATCCTGTCTGTTCAGCCCTTCATGTAAACAGTATTCCGCTGAAGAACAGAAGTCCTGCTTTTTTTGATTGTCGTTGTCAGTGTAAATAGGTTGGCTGCACTGTGTAGGCAGCATACTGATGTATCTGTCAGCATACCATCTGTCTAAATATGATTTTGAATACAATATTCAGGTTAAAAACTATTTTCTTTCAAATTTAGTTCTATTTGTTTCATCTGAATAACTAGATTGGACATTGAGATGTGAAAATAGCTTAGTGAATCTCAGAAAGTGGGATAATTAGAAGACTCTAAGTTACTCCTGAAGAGCTACCCTCCCGTAGCTTTCATCTTCTACTTCAGTTACAAATCAGCTAACTCATGGAAGCACCCAGCTAATCATCCTAATTGTGTGTGCTACTGCAGATTAGGGTTGAAGTGTAAACCTAGAAGAGGGTTTCTCTTCAGGAACAGGGTTGGAAGGCCTGGCGTTTGTTCATTTATTCATTCACATCTGAAACCAAAATATGTCCGTTTACCTCTTTTGCTTCCCTCGTTCGGGTCGTCTTCTAGCTCAATGTAACAGAGTTGGTTCGGTCACAAAAGGGCCTCCAACTGTGTGTGAACACCTGAAGAAATAGTGTTTCTGGCTTCATGTCTTTTGTGTTAAACATCCAGGAGCTATTCAGCGGTCCTATCTAAGTGACAACTGGAGCCTGTGTTGAGCTGTCTAAAGCACTCGCGTTTCGGTCGTTCCACATTGCAAAGACATGTCAAATTGAAACACCTATCATCTCCCTTTCAAGGCTTTTCTAACACGACTATTAAAACGCCGAGCATCCCGCCACATGGCTTGTGGGGAGAGTACCATTTTCCAACACGGCTTTGCTTTTAGCAGTTGACCTTTCTCTGTTGCCTCTTTCTGTACACCTCCGTACAGGGCCACCTCTCTGGAGCGTGTGTCGAAACCCCTAAATCTACATCTAAAACGAGCGAGCAGATGGTTATAATAAGCTCAGAGTCGGGCCAAAAATGTTTCTCAGGCAAAGTGGTGTCACTCACCGAACGCCTTGGTGTTTGTACTCGAGCCAAATGAATACTTTGCCCGTTTAACACGCGTCACGTGTCTTCAAGACGACTTTGCGATGTGATGTTGCACACCACTTGCTCTTCCTTCTTCGGTTCATTAATACTACTGTTAGTCAGCTAAAAGAGGTTTAAAAGAAAAAATCACTCGTGCCGTCAGTAAGTCTACCCTCAGAGCCAACATTGGCTTCATCTTGTAAACTAAAAGGCCCTCCGCTAATGCTGTTTGCGTTATATTTCCGTCCCCGACCGGGGTTTTGTCACGTCATCGTTTTGGTGCTCCCCTGGCCGCTCTGCTTAGCGTGGAGAGCTGGAGGCACTGAGCCTCTCCTGGGGCCAGGGGTTACATTCCTTGTCCCGCAGTCATTTACGGAGCACGGGGAACTGTTTGCTCAAATAGAAGTCATTTAGCACTGTCTCATCCTGGTGTGCTGTGGTGTGTGTGTGTGTGGGTGCGTGTGGGTTTGTGTGTGTGTGTGTACATTAGATGACTAACCCCCATACGGTTTGCCTAGGCCCTGTTTACCTGTTGGGGGGGGGGGGGATTGCGTGGGGAGATGTACAATAGCATCTCCTGAGGTAGAGGGAAGAAGGAACAACGCCCTCCCGGTAATTTCCTCCTTCAAAGCAGCATTAGTAGCTCCATTAAAATCCTGTCGCCCTTTTTCCCTCCACGTATGTCTGTGGAGCGGCGCTGAAGAGAAATCACAGCCATTCAAACGCTAAGTGACTTCCTCTCCCCGGTGAATATTAGAGAGGAAAGCACTCCTCCATCATTTCCTGTTCTCTCCCCCCCAAAAGGAGAAAAACTAAAAAGAACAAGGGATGCAAAATGATACTATGGCTGCTTTGAATACATCCCTCCCACCTCTGCAGTATCTCGTCACAAGTCATTACCTCTGCAGTCCTGGTTGACAGACATCTACGGCACAGAACGCAGCACTGTGTCAGTCTTCATTAAGACCTAGCCGTAACCACGCACGCGGTACAGGCAGCCCACGCGCGCAAACGCACTCATACACACGGTTATGTGTTCTTACATGCATGCTGTTGTCAAACGCACTCGTACACACGGTCATATGTTCTGACACGCATGCTGTCGTCAAAGCACTCGTACACACAGTGATATGTTCTTACACGCATGCTGTCGTCAAAGCACTCGTACACACAGTGATATGTTCTTACACGTATGCTGTTGTCAAAGCACTCGTACACACATTGATATGTTCTTACACGCATGCTGTCGTCAAAGCACTCGTACACACGGTCATATGTTCTTACACGCATGCTGTCTTCAAAGCACTCGTACACACAGTCATATGTTCTTACACGCATGCTGTCGTCAAAGCACTCGTACACACGGTCATATGTTCTTACACGCATGCTGTCTTCAAAGCACTCGTACACACGGTCATTATGTTTCTTACACGCATGCTGTCTTCAAAGCACTCGTACACACGGTCATATGTTCTTACACGCATAATGTCTTCAAAGCACTCGTACACACGGTCATATGTTCTTACACGCATGCTGTCTTCAAAGCACTCGTACACACGGTCATATGTTCTTACACGCATGCTGTCGTCAAACACGCATGTAAAGTCGCACGCACACAGGCACAAGCACACGTACACGCACACACATTCGTACACACAGGGCGCCTACACAAGCATGCGCCGTCATTAACACACAGAAACACAGACAGAGTCGAGCCGAATTTGTCACGTCGCCATTTTTTCTTTGATTAAATTGCTCCTTGCTTCTCCATTTAGATGGGCAGAAAAATGGATCAATGTGATAATTGAACGTTTCAGGCTTTATCGTTGCCTCTGGGCAAGGGCAGCCATTTGGTCAAGACAGACAAAAGCTTCTGGTTTATGCATGGCCCCTGTCCAGGGCATGGGGATACATTAGCGCTTCTATACATTACAGACCTCTACCCTATTAATGCTTCTTTCTCGCTTGACAGGTCACTGACGGGGGCACCATTAAACAGAAGATCTTCACCTATGATGCCATGTTCAACACCAATTACTCTCACATGGAGGACTACCGCAAGCGAGAAGACCTGGTCTACCAGTCCACGGTCCGGTAAGCACCACCGTCGATAAAGGTCCCTCAAACCCAGCGGAACACTTTGAACTCAGCTGTCTGCTTCCTCCTCCAGCCGGTAACGGGAGTTTTTATCCGTCCCAATTTGTTTTGCTGGCGGATGTCTGCTGTAATACACAGTAGCGAGAGCGGTGGTCATCCGCCCAGAGGCACAGGGGAAGTGGGAGGGTGCTGGTGCTGGTATTGGCGACTAGGTCCTCTCCACCCATCTGCTCTGGGTCATACCAGGCCAGGGTGGAGGAGCAGGGAGGGTGAGGAGGAGGGAGGACGGAGAGAAGCGCTACAAAGGGGTTCGAGGGAGGGAGTTTAGGGTCGGGGGAGGACGAGGGGTGATGATGTGGAGGAGGAGGGATAAAGAGGGGTTGGGTTTGGGGGAGAGGGGGAGGAGGAGGAGGAGGAATTAGGAGGGGTGGGGAAGTGGAGGACGAGGGAAACGGAGAGCGGGAGGGGGAGGAGGAGGAGGAGGAAGAGGTGGTTAGAGAAGGAGGCAGGGAGGGAGGAGTGGAGAGGGGAAAGGAGGAAGTAGCTGTGATAAGCCAGTGTGCCGGTCAGCAGGGGCTGCAGAGAGGCCCACTGTTCCCCCCTGAGCAACTGGTCAGACAGTCCTCCAGCCTCTCCACAGAGCCCTGTGTTCACCAGGTACCGCAGCGAGGCTCACCCTCGGGCACTGCTCGCGGCAACACGGTACCAGGCAGGGTCCCGCTTCCTCTGCCCGCTCACTCCCTCACCCCCACCTCCCGTCTCCCATCCTCCCCCGCCCCCCATCCCAGCTACCTCACCCTCCTCCGCATCCTCCTGTCTGCCTGCCAGAGACCTGAATATGGAGTCCTGCTGTGTATGCATGAGTGGATTTTAGGGACCAGGTTGAGAGAGATAGGGAAGTGAGGGAGAGGGAGAGAGAGAGGGAGGAGAGCAGGAGGAATCATCTGGCTCTGGTAGGGTAGATTACATGTTTGAGGAGTCCTGGGGTCTGTCTTCCTCTACCCCGGGCCTCAACAATACGGCTGGCATCTGCATTCTTCCCTCCTGCCGCCTCTCCACCCTACCTCGCTCCTTCTCTTCTTTCCGTATCCCCCCCTCATCCTCCTCCTCCTCCCACCTTCCCTCTACTGCTGCTGTTTCTTTGTTTTCAGGCAGAAGGCTTCTGCACACACACACACACACAGTAGAAATACCCCGAGCTGAATATAGGGTGTGTTTATCACTCTCTTCCTTCATGAGTAAATGGTTGTTCTTTCATGACACTCGTTCACCACCGCACATGACATCTCCATCATGTTCTCTCTTCTCCAGCCACCCCTCCATGTCCCTCAGTCCCACCTCCATCCCATTCCCTTTGCTTTCTGCCTTATTTACTCTCCTGTGTGTCTGAGTCACCGGGCTGAGAATGATGTGTCTGGACAATCCCACCAGTCCTTTGGGGTGGTAGTAGTCACCAGTGCTAGGGGCTGTTACAGCCATATGGACATAGACACGGACACAGATACACACCCACAAACCCACAGTCAAAACAGAGAGTGTGGTAGTGGCGAGAGAGAGAGAGAGAGAGAGAGAGAGAGAGAGAGAGAGAGAGAGAGAGAGAGAGAGAGAGAGAGAGAGAGAGAGAGAGAGAGAGAGAGAGAGAGAGAGGCAGTAGGAGAGGAATAGAAAGGGGTAGAAAGGGAATAAATGAGGAAGCAAGCTTTCAAATGCCCCAGCATGAAACCCATGCAGTTGAATGGTTTCTGGTCCACCCTGCCAGCTTCCTTATCCTGCACCAGTCAAGCAGACAAGATAAGGGCATACTGCCTCAGTCACCAGAGAGGAAGTATGCTTCCTGCCTCAGGCGCAAGAGGCAGTAGGCTTCCAGCTCCAGTAACCGGAGAAGGTGTAGGCTTCCTGCCTGAGTCATCACAGAGGAAGTAGGTTTCCTGCCTCAGTCACCAGAGAGGAAGAGGACTTCCTTTGTCAGTCACCACAGAGGAAGTAGGTTTCCTTCCTCAGTCACCAGAGAGGAAGAGGACTTCCTTTGTCAGTCACCACAGAGGAAGTAGGCGTCTTGCCTCAGACACCAGAACCCATGTCAGGTGGAATCTTCCCAGGCATATCCCATCATGCCCCTCATGCCACGAGGCAGTAGCTCAGCTTACCCAGGGATGCAGAGGCGGATTCACCCCCAGCTGTAATCTCCTATTTCCACCTGAGAGCAGTAAATCTCCTCTACTAAGTCTTGGCAGCCTGTCAGATCTCCCCGTATGACCACAGATTCAAGATGTTATGTTGTTTATATCTTAGAAAGCCACCGAATCTCAAAGAACGTCCCATCCTCTTCCATCAGAATGTTGTTTATTCTGTAAAATACCTGCCTGTTGTGTTTGGTGTTTAATTGGTAGACTATCATGCTAAACTTTGTCACATCTGTCATCGGTAGGGACTAGGCAGCTGTAGATTTTGATAAAATATTTGTTGTGTTGGTGACTGTTTGTCATTGAAATCCCTAATAACATGTCCATGCTTGCTGTCTAGCTGGTTCACACTGAGGTATTCACGTAGCCCGTCCTGAGATTTACTCTGCTCAAGTACCCCCTTTGACGCCTTGGCTAAGATGAACGATAGCCTTTGAATTTATTGGCTTTCTCCTCAGGTTTGAAGGACCTCCACCACTCACTGCTCTAGCCCCTGTGGCCTGTGAAAGATGGTGTAATTTCCCCTTAAACGAAGCACTGCATACCGTGTCAGACATAGAAATGATTGCAGTACAAATTGAAATTCCTTGTCTCTCCCAAATTGCTCAGTGACTAGGCTGTGCCACTGAGAGAAAAACGAGTTGTCGAAGGTGCTGAAAAATTAATTTCATCAATATTAATATTTCATAAGAGTCACAATGTTAGTGGGACTGTACAACCTTATCCCTACTCCCTGTCTTAAACCCGACAGCTAAAGGTTTACTGTCATACTTGAAAGGCCTTCGAGAGAAGCTGTCACTCTGGAAATACGTGTGTTGTGCGTTTTTTCCTTGGCCTATCACCCCTCCCAGAGTAGTTCCTCCATGTCCAACGTCTTTTCATCTAAGGCCTGTCTTCCCTGTAGCCGCAAGGGGCGGACACACGCACAAACACGCACACACACACACACAGAATGAGCCACACAAGCACATCCCGGACTGCGATGTTGTGAGTTAAGCTGTCAGCACACTGAACATCACTTTGGGATTATTTTCTGGGTGGTTGTTGTCATCCCTGAAGGGAATGGGAGCCATGGTGGAGCCATGCCTGTCTCCATCTCTGTCTTGGAGGTCAACAGTCCCTCCATCCACCCATAGATAGGTGAGATGCAGGCTGTTCTTTTCAGTCAGAGTAGGGACAAATGGAGTCATGGTGAAGCTGGCCCAAGCAGAGGCCCAGGGTACCCAACACCTTACCGCTGAAGGCATACCAGATAGGAACATGCTCCCTGCAAGTATCCTGCTTCTGCCAGGCTGTATGTCTCTCTCTCTCTCTCTCTCTCTCTCTCTCTCTCTCTCTCTGTCTGTCTGTCTGTCTGTCTGTCTGTCTGTCTGTCTGTCTGTCTGTCTGTCTGTCTGTCTGTCTGTCTGTCTCTCTCTCTCTGTCTGTCTGTTTATTTGTATCTGTCTGTCTGTCTCTGGCTACCACTGTCTCACAGTCTATCTGCCTGTCTCTGTGTTTGTCTTCTGGTCGGCGTGTCTCTGTCTCTCTGCTTGTATATCTTTATCTCTCTCCCTGTCTCTCTCTGTTTCTGTGTGCCTCTCTCTTTCTCTCTCTCTGTCCATCATGTACTACCCTAGCTGATAGCTACTGTCATCAGTGGAAGCCTTTCAGGAGAGAGTTAAACACAGACCCTTCTCTCGAGGGAGGATCGATCTCTCTCTGCTGTTTGCTGTTTTTGCTGTTCCTCTAAGGGGGCTCATTGCTATCGACCTGCTGCCCATGTGACTGGACACAGCTGTTTTGTACCATGCTCAATGCGCGTCTATGACACGGGTGTTGTGTGTCTGTAGAGAGAGGGACAGGGTTCTCCTGTTTTGCCAGCCAGAGGTAAACTTCATCTCGATGTGCTAATCAGCTTTTTATAACTCACTGATTAATGAGGCAGAGAAACCGAAAATATCAGAACAATGTATTATTCCTGGAACGTGTGTGTGTGTTTGAGAGAAAGAGATATAAAGAGAGAGAGAGAGAAACAGAGAGAGAGAAACAGAGAGAGAAACAGAGAGAGAGAAACAGAGAGAGAGAAACAGAGATAGAGAGAGAGAAACAGAGAGAGAATAAAAGAGGAAGAAAAATAGGGAGGGACATGGGAAGCGAGTCTGGATCGAGTTCATGTGGCAGCAGAAAAGGTACACTGTCATGGAGCCAAAGTGTTGAGAGCTATGTGCGTGCAATGCCAGCATAGGTACCCTGGAAGCCAAGGCACTCATCAAATCAGCGTAATCACAGTTTGTCAAAGCACCATTGAAACTAGAATTGGAGCCCTGAGATTGAATGCTGCCCATAAAATACAATGCATGTGTTTTTCCTGGTCAACATTGTAATTCCTTTTGTATCCACTGGGGGGGAAAATGGCAGGAAACTCACACAAAGCTGGTCTTGACTCTGGATGTCTGATTTGTATTTCAGGATTAGAGACAGGCTGCATGAGAGAGAGGTATTGACAGGCTGCAGTTAGCTTGGCTGCATCCTGTGTGTAAACAGAATGCTATTGGATGATACAACGATTGTAGGTTACAGTTGTCAACGACGGATGATTGTGTCAAATGCAGAATAAACACAAACATGACATTTAGTAGTCTAAATAAGTATGTTATCATGAAACGGTTAGTAGAGATGGCACCATTGATCATTTGAAAAGCATTGTACAATCACTGGGTGTCCGTGTGGTGCTCTGACATACCTCTCCTATCTGGATGAAGACACCCTCAGCTTCCCACTGGCATCGTCACAAGATACTGTGTATCAGAGTGGAGGGAGGACTAAAAAAACTCACTCCCCCCTCCTTTTCTCCCATACCCTCACTCTCTCTCCCTCCTTCTCTCTGTCTCTCTCTTTCTCTCTCTCACACACACACACACACACATCTGCACGCACACACACACCCGCACACACATGCACATATTCACACACACCCCCACACACACATACACACACACTCCCCAGCTGAACACATTAGAGGCAGTCCTTTCTAAGTGCCTCACTGCTGTTCCAACAGAAGTCTCAGTCTGAACCAGCCGGCCGGCAAGGACAATTGTTCCTGTTTTGTGGAAATAAATCACAAGGCCTAAATGCGACTGCTGGTGTCTCTGTTTGATTATGGGTGTTGACATGTTAGGTTGGCGCGGAATACAGATTCAGCAGGGCTCCCAAACCCTTTAGTTTGTTTTTTGAGTTTTTTGTGTGTTTTTAATTGGCCTTATCATGGTCATCTACTGGACAGCTGAATAATTGTTTGTTGTCTGTCCTCCATAAACATATGGAGTCTTTCCTCCCTGGGAGAGAATAGATTTTTTTTTGTCAAATTGGTTACATTTACATTTATTCATTTAGCAGACGCTTTTATCCAAAGCGACTTCCAAGAGAGAGCTTTAGAAAGTGCATAGGTCACTGATAATAACAACAAGATAGCCCCAAAACATTGCGAGTAGCCAAAACATGAAGCACCTATTGTGAACAGCCAAAATAAGTGCCAAAGGGAAGAACCATAAGAGCATGATTATTGGTTATTGGTTCAAGATAATGAACACAGAGGGTTTTCACTGATATTGGCTTCAAGTGTCGCCACTCTCTGTGACTTCAGCAACCATGTAAGGAAGTGGATGGTAGCTATGATTGGTCCACTCATTCATTGGATGATTCATCCTCTCTAAAACCAAAAATAAATGTATTTTCTCACATTTTTATGACTGTTCGTTAATATAGTTCAATTGTGATATTCTACAACAGACTTGCCTTCCTTCCAGTTCCAAGTATTCATGGATGTTTTCCTGTCCATTTCCCCAGGCTTCCAGAGGTGCGGATCTCAGACAACGGGCCCTATGAGTGCCACGTGGGCATCTACGACCGGGCCACCAGGGAGAAGGTGGTCCTGGCATCTGGAAACGTCTTTCTCACCGTTATGTGTGAGTGTCACATCCCTATACCCTGCCTGACCCGGCTCTACGCCTACCCTGCGCTGCGCTGCCCTACCCTGCCCTACCCTACCCTGCCCTGCGCTGCCCTGCCCTGCCCTGCCCTGCCCTGCCCTGCCCTGCCCTACCCTGCCCTGCCCTGCCCTGCCCTGCCCTGCCCTACCCTACCCTACCCTGCCCTGCCCTACACTGTGCTCTCCTAAAATGGTCTGGTCTCTGTGTGAACACCAGTTCCCTCAGCTCAGACACCTAACTACGCACCATCTGGTCAACTGTGATCTACTGTGTCCTTTTGGCTGGTCCTTGTGACATATCTCAACAGGACTGGCGTGTGTTTGTTCAGCTACCTGTTGGCAGTTTAACATTGAAGCTAAGGAAAAAAGTTCTTCAGGCAGGTGGAAACGCAGACTTATTAGTGTGTGGGAAGGGGGTTATAGAGAGTGATCTATTTATATTATTCAATATACAGCATGTTCAGTGAATGTGTAAATATGTATTAAATATACAGAGACAGACTTAACGCTGAGATAGGCTCCCATCTGTTTCTGTCTAATTGGAAACCAGCTGACAGTTCAAGCTATTGTAACATTGAATTGTTGTAGGTCTGGGAGTGACCTTGGGAGGCTGTGCAGATCAGGTCTGGGTCTGAGCTTCCTGGTGTAACTTCCTCCAACGACAGCTGGCTCGGCTCCTTCTGATGAGTGAGAGTTCAGCGGCGTGGCCCGGTACATGCAGGCCGGAGCTAATTAACAACAGCTACATTTTTGTCTGGAAAAACACAAGAGAGAGATCCAAACACAGTGGTGTGACAAGTCCATTAGCAGAGTTTGTGCCTCGCGGTTTCGCCGTCGGCACTTGACATTTTCCACGGGCCTCCGTCAGACGTTTGGGTTTTACTAGACAATCCTAGTGGATACTCTGGCTCCCTCTGGCCTCCTCTTTCACTGAGGACCGAGTGACGAGAATCCTTGCAAGAAGCATTGTGAACTGGAGGGAACTCCAGTTGGTGCTGATGCCAGCAAGTAGAACTTTATCAATGGAAGCTAAATTTTCCCAGGTTAACCCCTGGTGGAGAAGTGAGAAGGGAGGGACGTTGTGAATGATGCAGCCAAGGGAGACTCCTCACTCTGCTGCTTCCTAAATCACCAACACCAGGCTAGAGAAGAAGAAGAATGGCCTCTGGCGTTATGGCTAATTGCTGTCTAAGCTGAAACAGAATTATTTATAACCCATTAGTGTGCCAAGTTCACTTGGATTCGAGAGAAGAAGAAAAAAAATGAAACAAGGAAAAATGAAGGAAAACGAGAGAAAAAAGTTAATTAATGGGAAGCCGTACATGGAGAGTATTTAAATTTTTTAAAGGGCTTCATAAATAAGAATGATCATTTTAATGAATCCGCTGCCAAGAAATTCAATCACTCCATTTCAGAAGGCCAGACCTCGAACTCTTGGTACCTCAGCCACTGTCCTTCACTCTCTGGAAATGGAAAATGTATCTCTTTTTCATCTTTCGCTGTGTGAGCACACAGCTATTTGGCAGTGCCTGAAGGCATGGAGCCCTTGTTGCCTTGAGGGGCATTAAGCTAATGCTAGTATAGCGCAATGGATTTTGACAATTTCTCCTAAGACTTCCTGAAACTTATCAAAACTCACAAAATGTCAAATTTTGTTTAAAAAATAACAAGCGTCTCTGTGTTTGTCCCTGAACAGGTTCATGTCCTGCTGGAGACTTTTACATGAGCTAATTAACAATTGCGTGAGACAGTTTAGCTCATCGTTAATTGAGCCATGTTCATTTTTCTCCTTCTGATGTGACTCAAGCGGAATGGGAAATGTAATCTCTCACCATCATCAAGGTCAGGATGAGTTGAGTGCAAGTTGAATGATTTTATTTGTAATGTTTTAACAACGAACATCGGGGAGACTACAAATCTGGACAGTAGATGTGAAAGCATTGTAAAAAAAAAAAGACATTTAAACACAAACATTTTTTGTATCCATTCATTGTATGTTTTGTATGTCAGTATATTATAATATATATATATATATATATATATATATATATATATATATATATATATATATATATGTGTGTATATATATAGAGAGAGATATGCACAACATGTTCATTTGTTCATCTTATATTTACTATAAGGTCAAAGCCATTTCTTGTATTTGGTTCCTTAGCTCTTGTTAACATTAGCCTAGCTCCGAGGCATGACACAATGTATCATGTTTACTGCTACCCATGTGCCACTCTGTCCACTGTACCGACACCTCACTATCAGCTGGAATTCATTACATGCATTTGACGCATCTCTCAGTCCAGCGCTCACAAACATACCCGAGGTGAGACTCCTTTCAACACCCAAGCCAGTGACCTTGAAACTGCTCTGGAGCAGCTCACTTGAGCAAATTATTAGATCAATTAAGGACTTTGTTCTGAAACCGTGACAATACCCCAGGGTATTTGAGATCCCCAGCTGTAAAATAATTATACATTTCTTGTTGAGCGTTTAATTACTAATTAGGTGAGGGAGGAATCAGAGGTATTGGATAGCTGGTAGTTGACTTCCTTGCTGAATGTATTAAAAAAGCCGTTCCATCTCTGTTGGGGGATTGATGGTGTTAGAGATGTCGGGACGTGTTTGTGTTACCTAGAGAGCACCTGTTGGTGTCATGACAACTGCTGACAAGGCTGCTAATGACATGAAAACAAGCGTTTCACCCTTTCAGACCAACACGGCCACATGAACCCTCTTACAAAGCGCATACAAAGGTCATAATTCCTGCTACAATGAAAAAATCAATACGTTTCCCATTGGTAGAAATAGGGTCATCATTTATTATTACCTATACCTATTCATATATGACAGTGCGAAGATTAGGAGTAGTCATTTGTTTGGTGGTGATGAGAAGGGCTGACCTTGGCCTTGGCAGTAATGCCACACCAGAGTACACCTTTGTCTGGCACAGCCCAGTACGTGCACCGCCTTGATAGCAGGAAGCTGCTGTTGTCCGGTCGTCCTCCAGTGTTTCAAGTGTCTACTATAAAAACAAATACACTGACTGGCATTAGCTTCAGAATCACCTTCCCGATGAGAGGCGGGGAGACGACGCCCGCACGGCGTGTTTAAACGCCTCATCACGTAATCCCAGAAATCCTTTTGTTCTAACCTTTGCAGGGCGTGAGGATGTCATTTGGAGGATACCCTTGGCAAGACAACAAGCAGCCGTGGCAACAGCAGGCCCGGTATTTATACCCGGTAACGGGGAGAGGAGCGCTGAGGTGTACTGGGACTAATTACTCCCCCATCCCATAAAACTGGCTTCCGCTTCAATAATGGATGCCCAACTTTAATTAAGCTCTGTGTATATTTAGCTCCTCGTTTATTAATGTGTGGGATTAATGGTGTTCGGGCGATGCCCAAACACAGCTGCACCCGCAGTCCCAGCGGTCACGGTCGCAGCGGTGTGACTTTAGAGACGGGGAGAGCAGGCCGCCAGTGGGGGGGCTAGGAGGTGGCCGGGTGCAGTTTGATGGATGGTTATGGGGTGGCGGTTCCCATCGTGCCCCTGTGCTTGTTAGGAAAGGGTAGAGACATCCCCCACCACCACCCCGGGGTGGATCCATCCACCCCCACCACCCAGGGGTGGAGCCCCCCCATCCCCCCTCCATCCCCCCATCTCCTCATCCACCCTCATCCGCCCCCATCCGCCCCCCACCCCTCCATCCACCCCTTACCCCATCCATTGGGGCGGAGGCCCCAGTCCAGGAACACAATTGACTAATCATCAGCTCTTTATGTGAACAATGTTTTTGTCTCATTCATCTGGCTTCTTTTCTTTTTTTGTTAAGTGCGCGCCACACTGCACATTAATGTCACAGAGGTGAACACATAGCCCTACGTACATGTCCTTGATGTAATTATTTTCTATTTTTCTCACTCTACATCTCTCTCTTTCTTTCTCGCTTTATGTCTGTCTCTGTCTCTGTCTTTCTCTTTCTCTTTCCCTTTCCCTTTCCCTTTCCCTTTCCCTTTCCCTTTCCCTTTCCCTTTCCCTTTCCCTTTCCCTTTCCCTTTCCCTTTCCCTCCCTCCCTCCCTCCCTCCCTCCCTCCCTCCTTCCTTCCTTCCTTCCCTCCCTCCCTCCCTCCCTCCCTCCCTCCCTCCCTCCCTCCCTCCCTCCCTCCCTCCCTCCCTCCCTCCCTCCCACTCCTCTCTCTCTCTCTCTCTCTCCCTCCCTCCCTCCCACTCCTCTCTCTCTCTCTCTCTCTCTCTTTCTCTCTCCTACTTTTCATGCCACCTTCATCCTCATCACCAAGCTACACACATCATCAGGCTGACCTGTTCCAGTAATCCTGCACCACATTTCCTCAGTGGAGAAAGGCTTTGTTTTCCGTTCCCTACAGCCTCAGCATTACAGTACCAGTGGCTGCTCAGGATATGGCCTTGTTCATGGCTGCAATATTCAGTGTGGAGGTCCAGAGAACAGAGCCATGCTTTTTGTCTGGTCTTCTAATTTGCATACACAGAGCACACGGTCTCCAGCGAGGTTATTTTGTGTGTGCACAAACACGTTCTCAATGTTTTAAGCACTTGTGACCACCCACCAGTGTGCTTGTTGAAGGGAACAGTATTGCATTATTGCAGTGTTGATATAAATGGAACATAAAGAATAAAACTATGTCCAAAGTGCAGATGAATTATTAAGACGTCTTTGAGCTAAACCCCGGGGTGATAATTGAGGGAGAAAATAAACAACCCATTGACTTCCTCAAAGATCTCCTGTCCCCTGCATAGAACTAGCAGTCTAAACATCACTTAAAATCATTTTGGCTTCTCTTTGGTTTAAAAACCTGACGTTTTGATGACTCAAAACTCACTTAGTTATTCCATGGCTAGACAACTCAGTAGTACAGCATTTGACTGCAGACTTCTTGGTCTTAAGCTTAAATCCGCCTTGTATGTTGCATTGGATAATTATATATTCTGTTATATTATTATCATTATTACTATTTATAAAACACCTAGGTTTTGTTGATTTGAAGTCCCAGGAATAATTTGAACCTGAGATGGACTGCCCTGTTGTTAACAAAGCAACAAAATCACAGCCAATCACTGTCATTTCACATTTCCCCACAAGTTAAAATAGAGTTATAATCTCCTCTTTAAAATTGTTTACCTAAATATACCATTGGGACCAATCTGCAAACAACGTAACAGGGATCATTCTGTTGTCCGTAGGATTGAACAAATGATTGTGTTAGTGTGTATTTGACTCCCTTTCCCCTAAATCCACTTCCACAGCAATCGCATACCCCGCAGGTACATAAATGGCTCACTTGACTTCTCATTTAGAGAGCCAAGGTGTCCTGAGGAACAGCCTGCTGTGTGTCCTCCTTCACACAGCGCTATTGTCTGCTAGCAGACAGGCAGCAAGGCCGGGCCTCAGGAACAACCAATGGAGTGAGCCCAGCGGGAGCGAAGAGCTGTATATTAGAGGCTGTAGGACATCTTACCCTCAAACTGGCCGCTGCCTGATTAGAATGTAGAACACCCCCTCCCTCACCAGACCCCGAACCCAGACATGACTGAGACACCTCGGGGTGGGGTGGGGAGGGGAGACTGGGGAGTGGCATGGAGTAATTGAGCGAATTTCCTCGATAGAGCAAAGCCTGGAACTGTGCCGCAGCTTGCCACGACAAAACGCCTGGTAAAAAGCGTCCTGGTCGATGAGGTGTGACGAGGTAGGATGAGTTAAGCTTGTTAAGTTATATGTTATGTTGACAGTCGACTGCTGACAGCAAGTGTCTTTCATTCAAAGTCAACGTTTTTTTTTTCGTTCGGGAGGTGGGATAAAGGGTTGGAGCTGCATATGAAAAATACGGAAGTTTCTTTACATCTTCAAAAACTTTGCAAAGTCTTTTAAAAAGCCATCACTTTGGGATAACCTTGTGATGTCTTTCATGATGTCGACAGTACTTTATTGTTTCTCTTGATTCCTGTATCCTCCATGTCCCTCCCCCCCTCCTCATTTCTCCCTTCTTCGCTCTACCTTCTTCCCGGGACTCTGTCTCTGTCTGATACTGAGAGCAGATCCTCCCCTGGAGTCTCCAACACTATCTGGTTGGCTGTGAAGTGTGGGCCTCGGTTAGAACTGCAGCAGTCCCCCCCCCTCTGTGTCTCCTCCCTGCCTGCTAGTCTTCATCGCTGGCTGGTTCCTCTCTCAGACAAGGTCCCCCCTGTTGAACAAGGGTGACGGAGCAGACAGCAGAGGAAAGACAGCTCCTCCCCTGAGAGATTGGGATTGTACCAGAGAAGAAGAACACATCTTTGTCACTTTACCTTGTTCTTCAATATCGCCTTGATATATATATCACCTCATGATTACTATCTTGTTCCCAAACGCCTCCCAAGGAAAAACATAATCTAAATAATTTATTTTGACATATACCACAGATATTATGTTTTCACAGAAAGGTTTCCATATTTTCTGGTTTTGGTCCATTTTTGATGTTGTTGTTGTGAAGTTCACTTCAAAAAACATGCAAGTAATTAGAGAAGCATTGTATTTTATCATGTCTTGCTAGCGATTAGACATCGATGACATTTACCAAGGGAACAGTTCATTTGGGTGTGTTCTTGGCTGGTACCCAGACTTCTCAATCTCCTCCATCAAGAGTCGGAAGTTGGAAATGTCAGTGGGTGTGGGGGACCTTTTAGAAGGCCCCATAGGAGGGTGAATAGTGGGAGACGTTTTGGGAGTCATTGCTCGCGGACTTCCGCGTTGGCATCGGTCTCAGTTCTTAGGGATTCTGCTCTCATCTCTCGGCGGCGACACAAAAGACGGTGGGACAGGCGATAAATTTGTGGGGATGGAAGAAATACAGGTTTAGAAGCTCCTGAAAGCTGCCCATGGGCACGCATCAAATGGAATTCTTCACACTGCTCCCCTTTTTTTCTAAACTTGAATACAAATTAGGGTAAAGGACCAATAGGGGAGAAACGAGAAAGAGAAATTCACACAGGATGCTAGACCTCTTTTTCCTCCTGTGGAATCCATGGTGTTAACTCGTGAGACTGGGTTTTGTGTCGGTTATGTCTTTTAATTGCCTAAGTGGGAAACTATGTAGTTGGATGTCTGGACTGTTACTGCCAGCCTCTAATGACCTCTCATGGGAAAATAACAGTTGCTTTTAGATATCACACATATTCTTGCAATTCTTCTGTGGGTACACTGGCTTCAAAGAGGCTCAAACTCAATGCTTTTATAAGCTTACTGCCCCCCCGAAAAAGAGAATCATTTTTGGTTCACAGTGCACAGTGTGAAAACTGTTAGGTCTGTCTGTTTCATCGTTTTGTATTGTTTCAGTGGAGAGCAATACAATTACAAATTGATGGCATCAGTACGCACTGACTGATTGTGTGATGGCGTAACCTATTCCTAAACATAAAGAACTGTTGAATGATACATTAAAACCCAACTGAACTTACAGTAGTATGTACTCACATCAGTAATGGTGATCAGGCCCCACATGAAGCTATCACATGAACAGCGACAGTTCCTCCTCTTCAGAGGAAAGATCTTCTTTCATTTTGCAGTGTTTTTTAAGTCTCTCGAGATATAGAACCAACATGATATTGCAGTAAACCAAACATTCCAGGAGTCACAGTACAGGAAAGAGAGAAGCTTTCCTTACAGCCAAGACATCCCCTAAATCAAATTAGACTTTAAATGAAGGAAAGCGCAGAGATTTCTGCCACCTCAAGCGTAACAAAGTCAATATGTTTGTCAGATTGTCCCTGAATAGAGTTACCCTACACTATAAAGGATTCCTTGTTCCATATAGTGAAGACTCTTTTACTTGGCACTACCTTTCGGCTGTGACTTTGCCCGAGAGCATATCCTCACTTGTTCTAACCTGGTGTAACTGACTGACTGTGGAACAGACACAGGCTCTGAACCTGACACAATTATAGCCAAGCTATTTCGGTCTGGACACCAGAGGTTGTCTCTGCCCTGTTTTTCTGCTCTACTGATCTGAAGAGAATTACATGAGCAGCTTTGTTAACTCGTTCCTGCAGATGTGTGAGTCGTGTGTGTGTGTTTTCCCCCACACGTACAGTAAATGTGATATTACAATATAATGTTTTCAATTGGCTCTTGGTAGCAGAGAGTTGGACAAGGACTAGCGATCACTAGCACCATCTTTATCTGATATTTATGTGGGATAATCAGCCTAATACATCAGAAACACAGTGTCTGAATCCCTCCCATTACACATGTTACTTTAGACTGGAGATCTGTACCGACAAATCAAAAAGTCCATTTCCTTTGTGTCTTTCTCCCCGTGCCCCATGAATCATCTGCGTCACTTTTTGACAGGCAATTACTTAACAGATTTATATCCCCTTTGATTCCACTGACATGTTGGAAAATTAGACGCATATTCTTATAGCAATAGCCAGACTGCAGGTGTACTTACAGGTGACAAAATAGCCATGGATTATGACAAAGTCAAATCACACTTTTTCTTCTTTCTTTTTGGTAGAAAAACTGAGTAATTCAGAAATGAATATTAATTGTGTCAACTATAATGATAAATAATACATGTTAGATAATTCAATTTTCACAAGTTTACTGATGATTGGGAATAACCAGTTTTTGCCTCACAGAGATGGAGATGCTGGTGTTAGTGTCTGGAACCTCCTAGGATTTAGTGACCAGCCCTAATCAACCCCTAGTATGTCCAGATGATCCAAAGTCTGCAGTAATTGGCTTAATGGTCAGCAAATTAGCAACTAAACGTAATTATCATGATCATTTGTCATCAAGCCGAATTAAAATGACCTCTATAGTAAAAAATTGTCTGATTATTTTTTTTCTTCCACATCCCATGTGTATTATATGTGTGTTGAGGATAGTGACAATTGTGATGATTATGATGATAATGATTATGATGATAATTGTTTTCCCTATTAATCTATCAGACGGATTTATTGTTTAAAGAATAATTATATACAGTAATGGACTAAGTTAACACACGCACATGACTACGACCGCACACACATGCATGCACACAGACCGCCAACAATGCAAGGCCGTCAGCATCCATTTGAGCAGTCTGGCCTCCTTAAAGCTGCAGTAGGCTAATATGATCCAATTCATGCAAATATGAGAAACAGTGGCCTTAATTATCGTGTGAACTTCTGCACTTTCCTCAAGATCAAGTTTGATTGACAGTGGTTGCACAAAATGAGTCATGGTGGAAAGCTCACCTCGCCAAAGGCGATTGGCTGGAAAAGGATTGGTGGAACACAATTGGCTGGAATGTGGTGGGCTGCTCCAAAAAATTGAAATGAACTTTCGTCATGTCTCTGTGTTATTCTCAGAGGGCCTCATTATCTTACACAGCATGCTTATAGTGGACAAAATGTGAAAACATCATACCTAATGTATGTTTGATTATGGGATGTTGGAGTCTGGTTAGGGACTTCAAGTCCACTTAACCCTCAGCCAGGCCTGCAGCAGCTTTCCATTCTGTTACAATATGAAGGCAGCATGACATTAACCAATCCTAGCCCTTGCATTCAGAGAGCAAGACCTCCTCAGTCTCCTCCCTACCTTGATTAGGGTGGTCAGTTAGAACCTTTGCTGCTTCCAAATGAGTGCTGGAACTAATTGGTTTTCTATTGTACAGGTTAGTTTTCTCTGAGGTGAAAAAGTGTTCTTCAAGCAGAGAGTAGATGGTGATTATTACACTCTAAAATGCAATTATTGACTCATGCACACAATCGCACACACACGCACACAAACACATCCAGGCAGAGACAGACACCCACTCACAACACACGTACAGTTCACACACACAAACACACACACAGCACTGACATGACGGATTCACACAAATAGCAATTCTGCATCAGACGAGAGTGGCAGCGCGAGTGAGCGATCTACAGTGTGTGACATTCAGTAGTCATCGCAACTCGCACTTACACTCGCAACAAATCATTACTATTGTTCTGCCTCCTTACTATTTCAATATCTTAACAATGCAGTTCTCACCACATCTAAAGTCTAATGCCGTGAAAACCTCTGGAGAGATCTGCAATTCTGAACAAGAGGAGTACCAAACGGCCTCCTTGAAACAAAGTGGTGCGTACATGTCCACAGGCTACACTTTCACATTTAATTTAACCGGTTTGGCAATCTGCTGAGAGTGGAATATCTCAAGTGGAAAATGGGAATTCTTCTCTTTTTTTGTTGTTATTCGAATAGAGGAAGTGGTTTATAATGATACATCTTCAGAACGGCTTTCTTAAATGGGACTGTCAGGTTGACATTCAGTGCTACAGCCAGTCAGCAGCCCTGGATAGACAATGGGTCCATGGTGTGTGCTGGACAGTTTAGGTTGTGAATTCCTTGGTGTGAAAGGTATTGAAAGAGTTACACTCTTTTTAAACATACAAACACTGTACATTCAGGGATATTGATTTATGTTGTGAGCGTAATTTCTCGCAAATGTCCTTTCAAATATCCTCAACGCCAAGGTTACCCTATGAGATTTGTTCAACACTCCGGAATGAAAATGTAATGGTTCTCCTAATTGAAATGTCGTGGTGATTAAAAGATCACATGTTATCATTGGAAACTCATCATAGGCTGTTGATCACTCAATCTATACAGACATTTTCTTCAGATAGTCAGTGAAGGTCTCAGGGAATGAGCAACAAGTACAATTAACTAGAAGCATGACCGTGTGCTATCTGTAACTAACTGTATTAGCCAGGAGGATGGCAAGGGAAGCACTGCCATGCTACCTTTATGGAAAACCAATGGCTATGATTTGAAAAATATCACCCGGCAGAATTCATGAATGCATTTCCATGCTAATGAATGCATTTACATTTGTGCTGTATGTAGCAGGCTAAAAGCTCTGCCTGAACGAGTGCATGGGCAACACGTTTCCCTCCCCTCAACTTACATGCAAATTGTATTGAGGCGGCTCAATGCATATAGCACTACCTTTTTTCTTTTTTGGGGGCAGAAAGAAGGAAAAAGGAATTATAGGCACTTATGCGTACCATGTGACCAGGTCTCGGTGCGACTCGAATACTGTGCAGAAGTGTGGTACTGCCGAGAGGGAGGTCTCTACAGCTACAGGAAGTGAGAACAAAACCTTTAGTGTGTGGGCAGATATCGCTGTAAATGACCTAGTGTGACAGGTATTGAAACAGCTACAGTCTTTATAAACTCCCTGACTGACTGAAATTGCTAAATATATTACTGTTGTGAGCTTACTATCTCGCAAATTCCCATTCAAAGATCCTCAATGCCAAGCGTGCTGCATGCTGGGACGATGCGGGGAGGATGACGTGAAGCTGGGTTTGAATGAACAATTGTTAATATTGAGTGCCTCCTGTTCTTAGCCAAGTAATGGGTCTGTGTGAGCTTTTACTGTACTTTGAACACTTCCGTCCTAGACAGGAATTGAAGGTGTGTGTGTGTGTGTAGGGGGTTGATGGAGGCGGGGCTTCTTGATCCTCAGACACCCTGCCACGCAGCTTCTCTCATCCTCCTGAGTTCTCACCCTGCTGACGGGACCCATCAATCAACTAAAACACAGGGCACACATCTCCAACTACACAAAGCTCACTTTGCCTTTAATGTGTAAAGCCACAACGCTTTGAACATTTAAACCTCCTCATACGAAGACATCAGACACAAACACACACAGACACACACACACACCAGCTCCTCCTATCTAATTCCACACTGATAGTATGCTGGTGACCTACAAAGACAAACCAAAATAACAGGCCATTGTGGTGAGGATAGCCTGCACCTTCATAGAAGCAACACAGGACAGCGTAACCACATTAGTGGATTCAACAATATCTGAATGATGAATATTTCATGCAGTTTACCTCACCGGCAGCCAGGGCTGTTTTCTCTCCAATGTTTGGTTATGATGGACCACCACCAGGGGCTATGTTGGCTCTGCGTCCTGTTAGAGAAGCCAGGAATACCTCTAGGGATTGTGTGTGTGGACTATCTTCATCTCTGTGTCCTTACGTTTTGCGGCACAGTTAAGAATTCATGCACTCCTATGTTCACCCACACTCACAGATGCGCTCACCAATCCACACACCCACCCATGCAAATACACACCCCCACATGAACACACACGCAAACCAAAATGAGATTGCGATTTTCATCTGTGTGCACACGTAAGCATCCACACACACACACACACACAAACTCACACACACACGCAAACAGCAACACGCGTAGAATGAGTGTACACACATTTTGAACTGTACCGTATGCATGGAGGTGGTCGAGGGAACAAGGAGTTCCTCTTGGTACACCGTAATTGGCCCTGTTCGCTGAAAAACACACGAATAACAAAATGGAATATTCATGGAAAGTCTGACAAAGTCTAGCATGCCAAAATTATACTTTTTCCTACCCCTTGTTAACTGCAGAATTCGAACTTTCACCTGACGAAAATGTCAACAAAGTTTTCCGGTTTCCAAAAGGCCGCGTGGTGCATGGTCGCCATCTGTCTTGGTCGCGAGTGGGTCTCATCAACCCTGCCGGCATGTCAGTTTGACATATGAAACCCTGCGCTGTCCCTGAAGGCTGTGTGTACTTGTCGACAGTTGGGGAGTTTGTGGCTGTGACCATTTGATGTAGACTCTCTCAAAGACCTCTTTGGAGGATTGCTCATATGGTCTGAAGCCAACACTGAGAATTGAATGATGGATGCTATATCACGTCGTCCGGCTCTCTTTGGCCTCGTATAACTTTATGGCCCCATTTTTCCCCCCTCTCTTGGTCTGTAAATTAGATGTCGTAAAGAAAGCGTCTGAATGGGGCCTCGCAACCACACTGATCAACCAATTTGTCTGTGACACCTCGGGCACCGGGGAACACTAAAGACCCCCGCATGCCAAACTCCTGTGAATTACCCTGCTGCCTACAGCTGGAGAGGCGGTGGGGAAGAGAGGGATGGGAGGGAAGAGAGGAAAGGAGAGGAGGGGACAAGAGGGAAAGGAGGAAGAAAGGAGAGAAGGAGAGGAAAAGAGGTGCTGTGGAAGGAAGGGGCTGAAATCTGTTTCGCCAACCATCCCCCCTCCACAGACTGTCCAGTCAGCAAGTTACAGGCAGCTACCTAGCAAGGGTGCTGATGTGTTTACTAGGACATTGGAAATTAGCATTGCGGTTAGCATTAAATTATTCAATCATTGACATGGTTTGACTATTTTAAACTCACTGTGGACAAATGGTTGTGAATTGAACTTGCACATGTCTGCTAGTTGAATTCTCAACAGCGGTGTACTTAAAACGCTTTGCTTCCTGCCAAGTCCAGCTAGCGTCAACATGTTGGCCAGAGCCTCAGCCACTGTACATGCCAAATGTACCTGAGCCGCGACATCTTGATTAGACAGCCTGTCTAATCAAGCTCCTTTTCTTAACAAAGCATCTCCTGACAACCTGTGTAGGAAGTGCATAGAAGATGTGACATTTCTGCCCAAGGCATTGTGATAAGGATTGGACACAGAAGGTCTGACTGTCTCACACTGACCTTTTGTCCATTATTCGCACGTTGTCACATGTTTGTCGGCTGTGGTAGACATTTTTGTCACATGCATAGATGTATGTGTATGTCACACGACTAAGATTAAAATAGATTATTTTGGCGGGTTATAGTTTAGTGCTTTAAATGGGTTTTTATTGTTGGTTTTTTCAAAGTTACATTGGTAAAATAGAGTGGAGAGGGCTATACAGAGGTGGGGAAGAGAAAAAAATAATGGGAAATATGAGGACGGTGAAAGAAAGGAGTAGAAATGGAACGATGCAAATGAGCCGTGGGTGACGAGGGAAGGAATGGAGGCGAGAGGGCAGGTGAGGAGAGAGGGCGACGACAGGAGGAAATAGAGGGCTACGGGTGAGGAGAGAGAGCAAGGGGTAAAGGTGGCCAACTCATGACGGGTTGACTCCCCCATAACACCACCCCCCCCCCCCCCCCCCGCAATCTGAGATTGGGCGTGAGGGTGCCGGTGGAGGCGTTCCTGGCACCGAGCTGGGTAGTGGGGATCCCTCCGCTTCTCTCCACTGTTCAAGATCACAATAGGAGAAAATCCTCTTTTGTCCTGGTTAAACTGGGGCTTCTGACGGCGCTTGCAGAATCCTGTTCCACATCCCCCTTGTCCTCATTACAGGCACAAAGCTCTGGGTCCAAGGCTGGTTTACTCCAGGACTGCAGGAGTCCTGAGAGTGACAGTAAAGCCCTACATAGCCATGACATATCTCATTTCCTATCATACGCCAACAGAGAGGCAGGGGAAACGACTCACAATTGAGCTTAAGTTCGGCAAATCGTTCTCCAGAGAATGAGAGCTATCCCTCCGCTCAAAGTTGTCTGGCCTCTTTTCATAAACAGAAACTTCAGGAAAGTTTGAAGGGAGTTTTTGCTGTGCAGGATGGAAAATGATGTTTGAGAGGTGGTTTTGTTGAAGAAAACCAAGGATTTCTTTATTGTCGATAGAACCTTTCTTCTCTGACAGAGACAGACTACAGCAGAGGTTCTGTCCACACAAGTTACTGTAGACATCAGGTATGGGAACTACTCTGACAGCTGTCACTGCTCAGTGATGTATCAATACAACCATATGCTCCCAATCATGCCCGCACACACACACACACACACACACACACACACACTGGCTCCCACACACAGGCAGTCTCCTTCACACACATACAATTATGCGTATGCAGGATTTTTGGGGACAACATTAGCATGATTAATGGGCCTCCTAACTGGGGAACTTGTTCAGTGTGACACTGGCTTTTGTCTCAGTGTGTCATCCCCTTCCTCTTCCTGACAGCCACGAAGGCTGGAGGACGTGTGCCCTCCCCGCCACCAGCTCCTTGCTCCTGGTTGGCTGATTGGGGAAGTGCGATATGAGCTGACAGCACAGTAATGACAAATGCAAATGCACACGGGTTGGGAGGGGCACATGCTAATGTTAACAGCACAATGGGAAAGTGATTAAAAAGCATTCCAGTGTCTTTTATCTCCTGGTTCCTCGCGTCGCGGGAGAAAAGGATTTCAAAGGAGCAGACTTAGGTCTCGGAGCCTGGCGCCAGCACGCAGTTCAACGTGTCGGTCTTCCTCTTGAGAAGACTCAACTTTGATTGTTTTTCTGTTTTGCTTGCAATCTCTTGCTTTGCCGTCATCTCAGCCCAGCCAAGTGTGTGCTTTCTGAAACTTCTGGAAGAGAGCAGTTTGGCACAGGCACATAGCAGGCAGCTAGGTTTTCGTCACCGCTGCACAGCGAAAGCGACTCATTGCATGTGTGCTGTGGTGCAAAGTTAATCCGTAACTTTGTCCATCACATGTTGTGTCCTTAGCATACGGTATATATGAGGTATTGCTGTGTTGGCTGTGGGTTTGGCTGTGACGTTTGGTCTTGTGATGCTTGCACTATGGATAGATGGATGTAAGAGAGCTCTCTTTTCTATGATATTCAAGGACTTCACATTCTCAGGGACAGATCTATTGAACAGTCCAATTGAAGCTGCGTTGAGGCGGAGACATTTCCATCTCCCTGACTAACCTCTTTTCTGTGTGTGTGCGAGGGTCTCACATCAAATGCAAGTGTTGTCATTTGGAGGGCTGAATAATGTATGCATCCTTTCTTCTGAAGTCCACGCCTTTCCCATTCCGCTGGCTTCTTCCCCCTGTCCGTGTTCACTTCATTAGGTTTACTCTTTGTGTTTGCCAGAATGCTCTCGTTCTCGACGCCTGTCTCTCTCTCTATCTCTCTCTATTTCTTCTCCCCTTTTTGTCATGGCTATGTAAAGACTAGCAAGGCCGCAGATTATCGCTTTGATTCCGAGGAGGAATATTGTGCCGAACGCTCTTTAGAGTCCACTTGTGGCTTGGCCCTGGTCTGACTCTCCTGTGAACACACTTCAGCTCAAGGCCTGCTGCTGACACGTGTTGATGGCTCAACGCAAACTTTAGATCATACACATGTGAGTCAGACATGACCCTGGAGTCTCTCGTTGATGTTGGAAGCTACATTGATTCTATTTACTCTATCTCTGTCAGGGTTTTCTCTTGAATCGCATACCATGGTAAGGTTGCTATCCCAGATCGAATAGACATATGTAAATTTACATTTACTGGAGTAGGTTAGCCAACGGAAATATCGTTATCATTTAGAAACATGAAGGTTCTGATATAATTGACCTAGATCACGGGAATATCTGCCATTCACTGTTCAGAACCTAAAGTCAGATTTGCCTCTTGACTTCCACAGTCTTTCCTCCGTCTGAACATCCAGGACGTGAACTGAACAGTGCTATGGTCGACCTCAGGAAGGAAAGATGTAATCCTTGTCTAATATAGATCAAATCGGTAGCGTAATCTCTGGTCAGGGTAGATTATTGAGACTATTGAGAGGCCATTCATGTTCTGCAGACTCCATGTTCATGTATGGAGTCAGATGGCTGAGCGGTGAGGGAGTCGGGCTAGTAATCAGAAGGTTGCCGGATCGATTCCCCGCCGTGCCAAATGACGTTGTGTCCTTTGGCAAGGCACTTCACGCTACTTGCCTCGGGGGGAATGTCCCTGTAATTACTGTAAGTCGCTCTGGATAAGAGCGTCTGCTAAATGTAATGTAAATGTTCAAATTGATTGCTTTTGGAGCTCTGACCCCCCCCCCCAAAAAAAAGTACAACTTTACTAAGTTACCAGTTAGATTGCGTTTTTTTCATTATTAAACAGAGCTAAAGATGACCTTGGTGACCATCCATTCAAGCCCCCCTCCTCTCCCCTCCCTGCTTCCCAGACCCTGGAGACGTGGTCTTTAGATCGGGGGTTCGCGTCACAGGGGAGTTGCTGGGAGTTGGCCCTGTGCTCTGTGGTCTCCTGAGCTCTAAATCCCTTCATTATCAGGCCAGCGAGGTATCCTCGAGGGAGCCCTGTTAAACGGGGCCCTGCTCCACACACTTTCCAATCCCATTTGCAGGTTTTTCTTTCTTTTTTCTTTCTTTTTTTTGGTAAGAGAGAGCTGGGTAATGGTGCTTGAGGCTGTAGAACAAGAAGGAGGGAGGGAGCCATGAACAAAAAAAAAAGGGAGGGAGGGAGGGAGGGAGGGAGGGAGGGAGGGAGGAGGGGAGGAGGGGAGGAGGGGAGGAGGGGAGGAGGAATGAGTAACTTGAACTGTTATGAGTATGCACTGGTCTGCAGCAGCAATAGAGTGCGTAGGTTGCCTTTGAATTAATAGATGGATCTGAGGAAATGGGTGTTTGAACAACGTCCTTGTCAAGCCAAATGTAGGCTGTTTTGCTGGAATATCCTCTCAAATATCAAAGGGGTTGACAGTGAGGAAATGTTCCTGAGCACAAGTAATATCAAAAACATCCTTTTTGTGGAGGCAGATTGTGCGTTTCATCTTATTGAGAGATGAATGACAATCTGCTTGACGTTTATGACGCTTTGCTGCGCTTGTATTTTGAATGGTGCTTTGCACATGGTGCTTCGGTATTTTCGTTATTAAAGTCCTCATTAAAGTTCAACTTCTCTGGGGCTCAACTTCTCTTGTCTTCTGGGCAGGTATATCATGAAATGAGAGGTGCCAAGGTGCTTGGTGCTGTGGTTGGCTTTTTGCTTTAAACTGCCTTGGACAGAGTTAAATAGAGTAGAAAAGAAGGTGGAAAAAATACAATCAGTCAGAGAAACAGTGAACCTAAATCTGACTGCATTTGTAGCCAGAGTATTTTGACAAACCTCAGCTGTCAAAGAAATTGACGTTCTTGTCAAAGTGTAAAAAGCATTCCTGCTACAGATTTCTTCGAGAAGAACAGGACATTTTTTGGGGGTTGATGTGAGTTCAGTCTTTTACGGTTTCTCTATAATGACCCCAGTTTTGAACTTCCTGAAAATTCAGACATTGTTCAAATTGTTTAAGGAATGCAATGCTTCACACTCTACAAAACTCCAATTGCGGTAATAATTAACAGCTTGAAATATATGAACACATTACATTATAAAATGGATGTGTTTGAAGTGCTAATGTAGGGAGTCAGATGGCTGAGCGGACTAGTAATCCGAAGGTTGCCGGATCGATTCCCCGCCATGCCAAATGACGTTGTGTCCTTGGGCAAGGCACCCTACTTGCCTCGGGGGGTATGTCCCTGTATGTACTGTAAGTCGCTCTGGATAAGAGCGTCAGGTAATGTTTACCTGTATACATGGATATTATTCGTTACGACTTATACTTTGTGAGGCAACCACACATCTTGTCTGGTGAATGATGGGCTTCCGATTTGAAATAATACAGTAAAATGACAGAGAGCGTCGGTGCACAATGTTCCACAAAAGGATCAAAAAAGTACGAGTACAACTGCATTTGAAGAACAAAAGGCTTACTTTATCTCCTAAATCAATAAATCCTTAATCCTTTAAATTATTGTTGTGCTTGCAAATCTGGCTTTATGCATGGTGAGTCTTGTTCTTAATCATTTCAAATATTTCATCAAGGCTTATTTCAAACGGTGTGGTTTAGATAAAATCCCCTCTGGACCCCATTCAGGGACACAGCAAGGCGGTCCTTCCTTAACAACCAAGTCTCCATTCTGAAGCTGCGTGGAACTGCTGAACTGTTTAAACAAACAAAGAAGGTTATGCTGCTGGTGTGTGGTGGGTTTTTATTCATAAGTAACGCCTTTGCCCTTCTTCGCACCTGTCAATACCTCATCTTTGTCCACAGCACACACACCAACCACATATTGAACATGACAGTGACTTATGACACTTGGGTTGTCGATGGATGTAGAGTTGCGGTTGCATGCGACACATCACCTCCAGAGTCTCTGACGAGCCAATGGACTTTGGGCGGTCTGAAATGACAGCCAACCACGTACTATAGTGAGAGCCCCCCCTAGCAAGAAGCTAATGGACTGTTCGGAGGTTAATTGACAAGCATACGTTCCCTCATCAATAAGCAATTAAGGTCTGGAAACAGCGGGGCAGTTTCCCGCTCACCACAGCAGCCGTACCCTCCTCCCCACCCCCACCCTCACCCCGACCCCACCCACCTCCCACATAATCAATCCATCGTTCGATTGAGAGCCCAGATAGATTTCGACGCGAGAGTGACACATGGAAAAGGGTTCCTTTCGCCCGCCGAACTCGATTGGTTATCTCCCTTCCTTTCCAAGCGTGCTGTTATCAACGGGGGAGAGATTCAGGGGATTAAAGCCCCACCTGGCACCTTCTCCCCCCACCCACCCACCCAACCCCCCCCCCCCCCCCCCCCCCCCCCCCCCCCCCGTGTCAACTTCACACACCGTTCCCTCCTCCTCGTCCAGGTTCAGAAGCCTAGCCGGGCTGACGCGGGCGCGCGGCTTCCTCAGAGCCCGTGCAGGGGCCCGTTCAGGAGGTGTTTGATGTGGTAATGCGGTGGGCTGAGGATCAGGCGGCCCACCCGCTAGCTTCTGTGCTTGCGAGAGCGGGAGAGCTTCCGAGTCGCATGGAGAAATGCAGATGCGGCGGGTTTGCTTCTTCGTCTGATGTCTGTTGTCGTCAGGCCCTGTCTCCGCGTAACCGTCGCTCCCGCCTCGTGGTTCTGTCGAGGGATTGATTTGTGCGTGTTAATGTGTACACAGACGCACCGGTACACGCTCATGCTTACATGTGCACAATCACACACACTTTGACCCTCACCATCCAACCCCCCTCCCCCCGCCACCCACACTACCTCCGACCAACCACCCACACACACTCACACACTGACCCTCACTCCCCTGCCACACACACACACACTTGGTCACCCCCTTTTTCCATACCACGTCACTGAACTGTGCATCTGTTCTGCCGCGCACATCCTCACGGTTCCCTGTCTTCTCTGTCACGTACAGGATGCCCTACTGTGTATTCCCCTCTGCCCCACCACTCCTCAGGGCCTGTGAAGAGGAGCTCTCCTCTTTCTTCCTCACCACAGCATCCTCTCAGGCCCCTACCCCAGGGGGGGGCCGGGAGCAGCTGAAAGGATATGCATGAGATGTAGCCCCCTTTAACCAGTCACGATGGCAGCTCCACAACATCCCCCACCCACGGCCTCGCTTCCTCTTTCCCCCAGGGAGTAGGAGCACAGACAGGGTCCCCTTTGCTGAGTCTCCCGGGAACCCCCAGAGGGCTGGTTTCACAACAGAACCCCGAGGTGTAATGGGATTCCTCATTTCTCTGCTGTTGGCCCGTTTTTCCATCCATTTGTGTGTTATCTGCCGTCGAAGGTGGTCGATCCACACTAACACAGCCTCTCTCCTCTCCACAGCGCCCCCGAATAACATCTCGGTGATGGCCGAGAACACCCCTGCTCCGTTCAGCCGGTACCAGGCCCAGAACTTCACGCTGGTCTGCACCGCAAGAGGAGGGAAGCCTGCCCCGTCGGTACGTTGTGCCGTTACAGCAGCACACCTGAGGAAGGGGGGGGAAGGGGCTTCTGACAGAGACACACCTGAGTCACTCATCAACATCTGTTATCTAAACTGTTTCATTAGCAGTGCGTGCTAACAGGTTCAGTTTCAGGTTCATTTACCATTTACAATGTACATGTACTGGTAGACTGGAATCCTTGGTCCTGCTTTTCTCCAACATATGTAGGTGCCTGTGGTTCCCAGCTGTGGAACACAGATGAACATAGCACACGTGCCTGAATCAATGGGGTGAGGATGTGAAGTTGACGCACCTGCAGTTATCCAGGATTTACAAGGATATTACCGCCTGCATCTGGGTGTGACCACGTATTAACTGCAGAAAGAAAATGAAACCAGGTCGTTAAAACCAGCCAGTTAAAACCCGCCAGTTAAAACCAGGCTGTGTGTCCTTTGACAACTATGGTTCCTCACACGGTATTGTGATGTGTGACTATCATCGGAACACAATACATATATATGAATGGATAAGAAGCCTGCATGTATGAACAGATGATAAGGCAATATCATGATTCTGGTTAACATAAGCATGTAGGAAATCTAATTTCTTCCAAAGTTTTGTGAATCGAGGCCGACTGGATGTATCATCTCATTCGGCACCAGAATGAACATTTGACACCAAACAAACCCCCTGTTCCTGCCAGACTTAAAACAAACACGCACACACAAATACAAACACACACCCAGCCCACCGACCACAACTCGTGCCCAACCAGCGGTCAGCAGAGGTCTAGAGTAGGTCTTAGAGATAGCTGAAACACATGCTCCTCTGAGTGGTGACATATTAGCTTCCTGGGGCCCGTCTGAGCAAAGCCATTCGCTGCTTCTTCCCTGCTGGGTGATTAATCTTCCTCTGAGGGTGTATGCTAATGTACTCCAGACCCCTATGCGCACCTATCTCCTGCAATTATGAACCCAGCAAGAGGTGAACGCAAGGTGAGCCTGATTTCCGTTCTCCAGGGTATAGGGTTGACCTGTTTCACGTCAAGCCCACGACAGAGACGGGCGATTTGGCCGGCTGCAGGCGCTTGCCTGGCAGGACCTGGTGACTGGTCTTAACAAGTCCTGTGTCCACGGGGGGAAAAGCCCTTTCAGAGCCTGGTGGAGGAAATGAAATGTATCAGAGAGCCTATCTCCTGCTTGTAAGGCTATCTTCAGACAGAGCGTATATTAGCCTCTTTAAGTAGCTCTCATAATGCCCAGACTCAACCCAAGCCAGAGGGTGCGTCGTTGTATGTATGAACAGTTTGAAGAGTGTCCTCATACTGCTGTTGTTGAATTGGAAAAAGGCACTAATGGCCTTTCTTAAGTCTTCATGATGAAATAGGAATAGGTTAAAATACATATTCATTCTTCAATTCATCAATTCATTCAATCATCCATTCATTCACCGATGAAACTGACAGGATTGACAAATTGATGAATTGATGAATGAATGTTCTCTAAATGGAACACACTGTCATTTCATATCATCTGTCAAAGACTCTGAAACCCATCAACCCATTGTCTTAGTCTTGAAAGTAGTTGGACTTTTCAGATTAAGATTTCAGTCAACAATCTCATCTCTTCACCTTTGAACTCTGATTTTGTCTCATAGCAAAGAGTATTTTGAAGTAATCCTGGGCCATAGATAATACATCTACACTAAGCCGACCCATGCTTGGATCAGGGACAAAGAATACAAAAGCACTTGGAAGTTTAAGCATTATAAATGAAGGCATATAAAATTAATGTATAGGTTAGGTAAGGTAAAAACAAAAGACGTCCTTTTGGGAGAAAGACAGCCAGGGTAAGAAGAGAAGACGGTGAAGCGTGTTTTTTTTAGGTAACTGGCTGGAAGGAAAAACGAGGGGAAAATAATTCACTTCAAATCTTTTTTAAGCTGCCAGGTAGGTAGGCGGAGTGTTTATGAGTTATTACATGGTCTGTCTGTTGGTCTGTCTGCTGGAAAAGTGCAAGGAAAGTGTTAAGAGAGGTTATTATTATTTATTTATTTTTCACTGTTCCAAAGGTGAGCAGCTACCATGGAGTGTTGATCACCATGCTAAAGTGCCCTTGTGCGGCAGGACTAAATCAAAGTGCAGTAAACAAACCCTGACAGTACTCAGAAATGGATTGTGGAACAGCAGTCTTCAGACTCTTCAATCCAACAAATGTATCTTTAATCTCTTTTGAGATCTTGGCTGTGGTTCTTAGCCAGTGGAGAAAAAACTCCACTCCTTTTTTGGGAAAAAAATCCCAAAAAATAGAAACAAAGAAAAAACTAAACAAATCTTCTCCGGGATACACTCATCACTGAAAAAACACTTTAACGATGCCAAACCTTAATGATGTTTTGATTTCTTGGCACATCCACCTGACAATATTAGATCAACATCATTCCACTCAAATAATAATAGTGCAGAAGTCATCAAAATTCTGAAAGTATTAGATTCAAAACTTCCCTAACACAGTGTAACTGTACATCAACATTGTACAAGTTTAACATGAGAGCAATGTCCAATCAGTCTAATTAAAATCATGTACTGTAGCATATTGGCATCATAAGATGTCGAAACTGTTGTTGTCAGAAACCATGTGGTGCATTGCAGTCCCTCAGTGAGCTCTGGTGAATCTTCTCCAGAGTGCTGTGTCAGAGCATCGTGATGGCAACTTCTCGACCATTCTTTTTGCCTTTTGATGAAACTCATTTGGTCTTTGTCAACACTGATGCCTTGAAGCCTATTTCAAAATGAGCTGCTGTCACCTCCCTATTCAATGCCACTTCTCTGTAAGGACACACTGTCGTGACTGTGCACCTATTTGAAATCGACCACCGCATGTACCGAGACAATGTTCAACATTCTCTCATAGTTTTTTCTGATATATGGCGCAGTGTGTCTTATCTATCAATTACCTCAAGGGGCTTCACATTAAAAAACAACCCATGGACTGTTTTGCGAATCGATGAACAATGACTTTCAAACCTCTCAAATTTTGTCCATCTTAAAGTTGCTGTAAAGTGGAATTGAAAATGAGTTTTTAAGTTCATCACACCACAGAAGAATGTGTCGTTAACTACTCATACAAATTTGAATGAAAAAAATCACCGACAAGTATGTTAAATTAGGCTTTGAAATTGTGAGAAAATCAGCAGTCTTCTCTGCTTGAGACTGGGGGGGAGTGTCGCCTGAAGGATTTGAAACTCCGCCCCCTCATTCATTGAATTCATTGAATTTAGCAACAACAGCAACACTAGCTAAATCAATTGCAGATATCAGAACAGACCTATATGCAGTTTCTGAGTGTTTTATGTTTTAATTACTTTGTCTTTGCATCGTACCAGCCGAGTAACAGAATGCAACTGTCTGTGATCTGACGTAGATAGGTCGCTGTGACGTAGATAGGTTGGGTTTTTGCCGGGCCTATACAAAACCTGAGCTAAAAACAGGAGAGAAACTGTTCAACGGTCTAGCTCCACATTTCAGTTAAATATTTGTGTGCTTTGCACATGCTTTCAGGAACTCATTTCACACGTTTATAATGTACTGACAAGCAAATCATGGAATTTGCTTTACAGCATCTTTAAATGTTAAATTTTCCCTGGGATTAATAAGTAAAGTGACTTGAATTGAACATAATGGTCCATAAAACCACCTTAAATGTATAGGTGACACACTGCTGGTCAATATGACTTGCCATTGGTCTATAAATACCATGCAGTGCATCGAAAGAAAATACTGAAACTTTCGATGAATACTATGTTCCTGTATGCACACGCCTTTTTCACAGCACAATGTAAAAAGCCCTTCTTCACAGCACAAGCGGCGGCTGATTGAAAAGAGGAATGATAATGACAGCTAATTATGAGAATGAGAGATGATTAAGACATGGCCGTGATCGCTCTCTTCCTCTCTCTCTTCCTCTCTCTCTCTTTCTCTTTCATTCTTTGTCTCTATTTTCATTCCCTCTCTTATTCTCTACTCTCGCTCGCTCTCTCTCTTTCTTTCTACTTCTCTCTTTCTCTCTCTTTTTTCTCTCTACATCTCTCTTTTTATTTTTCCCTCGTTCTCTCGTCCATTGAGTTGAATGGTCAGTGTGAGAATTACTGCCCTGTCTCCAGGACTGCTCTGTGATTAATTGTGGCAAATTGAAGGTATATTTGAGCCCATTGCTGAATAGAAAGGCTTCTTTGTCCAAATGTGCCTTGGATTTGAGATCTTGGAGGGGTGACTTGGAAGGTGTGTGTACATGTGTGTGTGTGTGCGCATGCGCATGTGTGTGTATGTATAAGGGGGGGGCGGGGATGCGGCTACCAGTCTGTGAAGTGCAGGTGCTTTCATCACTGTCTATTCACAAAGCAAACCAAAAAAAACCTTCCCCCTATCTCACCCAGCTTAATTCCCACACCACCGAGGTATTGTGCTTGGGGAGAGCTTTTAGAATTACATCTCTCTCTCCAATTTTTTTCTTCTTCGTTTATGTCCTAAAAAAGAAGAAGATGAAAAACAGGGCTCATTGACAACAGAATGAAACTGGTGGCTCGTTCTCAGACCTCATTGTCTGAACACATTATAGCCTGATCCATTGTGGCTCTGTTGAACAGAGGTGTGATTGATAATCACTGTATTGCCGCCAGTAGCAGCGTCTGTGGTCCACCGGTACGGAGCCTTCGATGAAAACATCCAGCAGAGACTCATTACAACTGAGCCACACCTGCAACACCTTCTCAATTACAGGCCCAGCACACGGTCACCTCCCGCAAACAAAATAACTAAACTTTCTCAGTTTGTTTAGGTTCCACACCATGGGGAAGTAGGATAGAGTGCTCCCTTCACTGGCTTGATGGACGCCTCACATCATCAACATGTTTTTATATAAATGTATTTCAATAGTTATAGCAGATTTGATCCAAAGCATCATACACATAGTACATATATAGTACATATATAGTACATATATAGTACATATATAGTAATTACGAAAGATAATCAAGAATCAGCTCAGCTCTGCAGCATCCTCCCTCTCTGAAGGAGTACATGGCTGATCTTAACCAGAAGTACAGGACTGATCAGCTCAACTGTCTTTCCTTTCATATTGAGGTTTGGCTGAAAGTTCTGTATGACCTAGAGCAGGGATGGCAGTCATCACTATGCTTACCATGATGCCAAATGGGAAATGACGACTGTATATACTGTCTATTTGAAATCATGAATTTGGTTATTATCATGGTCATGGTATTATCATGGTACCATCAGAGTCTGCACTCAATGACTGTAGTAAACGTGCACTGTGTGTGTATATAGTGTGCCTTGTCATAGGGGAGGATTATGAGGTTCTGGTCTTCACACAGTCCCTTTCTGCACGAGCCTTTTAATGTATCAGCTGGTTCTAGTTGTATAGATTTCTCTTTATGTGTTTTGGTAAACTGAGGTGAATGAAAGTGAGAGGATGGGGAAGAGAGGAGAGAAAGGACAAGTGGGAGACAGCTGGACAGGAGTAGAGAGGGGGTGTAGCAGGGGAGATGGTGATGGAGGAAAGAATGGAAAGAAAGACAGTGACAAGGTAACAGGGGGAAAGGGGGCTGGAGTGGAGAGCAGAGAGAACAGGAAGCAGGTGGACAAGTGGGAGGAAGAATAAGAGAGGGAAGAGGTAGAGAGGCTGTTTACAGGAGGTACGCAAGGTCATTGTGGACTTTGTGGACTATCTCCTTGACGACTTGCAATCTTTAGGTAAGCTTTGGGAGATATCAAGGATATCCTATGTGGGACAAGTGAAGCAAATGCTCTGGTCACTACAGTAAATGCTACATGAAAAACAGCCAGATTTACAGTACTGTTCATTCAACCCTGAAGCTGGCTGAAGCCAGTTTGTTTAGATAAAGGTGCATTAGAAGCCTGATTAGAATCCCTTTCTATGTAAGGGCTATGTTTATCAAGTAATGCTATGAAAATGAAAGGTAATTCATGTTTGTGTTGGAGACAATTGCTTTTTGTCTGTTGATGGGAATGTCAGGGATTCACTCACCCCTGTGGTATGTGTGCGTGTTAATATGCATGCACTTGTACGTGTGTTCTTCCCCATGAGCATGGCCTTATATCATGGTTGTTTACACTCATTGCTGTTATTTAATCTCTAGAGTGAACAGGCCTGAAGTGGCACCCAATCAAAGCATGCCTTGACACCCTCCGCAGAGAGACAGCCAACAGTACGACAAAGTCCTGCGCATCGTAATGACATTTAATCTTGTGCAAATTGAATTTAAACCTCCAAAGGTTCCCCAATAGGTTTTCATGTAAATAAATAAACCTTATTTTAATTTACATATTACTATTAGTAGGTATTAATATTATGTTTGTGTCTCGATGATTGTTTGTTTGTTTATTTGTTTGAAAAGAATAAAGGAAAAAAATAACCAATATATGAGAAGCGTCTGGAAAACTGATGCCACCGGCAGTTCTGTATCCTTATTTTAATACCAATATCTGAGGGTTATGTGTAGAGATGTGGGGCTCGGATTTTCTGTCAAGAGATTAGGCAACCAGGGATCTGAAATGAATGCCCTCAGGAAATAGTGAGTGAAACTCCATATTAGTGTAGGCACCAGTTTAGCTGACTGTCTCACTTTGTGTGTCTGCCTCTGCCTTGGTGTCTGCCTCTAACGGGCTCTGACTCTTAGTCTTCTGTCTACTTCTTTCTCTCACTCTCTGTCACTGTCTCTCTCTCATTGACTATCTGTCTCTCTCTTTCAATCCCTCTCTCCTCTGTCTTTCTGCTTCTTTCTGTCCTTCTGTCTCCACTTCTATTTATCTCTCTCTATCGCCCTCTTACTTTAACTCCCTCTCTGTCTCTCTCTCTGTCTCTTGACTCTCCATCTTTCTCATCCCTCTCTCTCTCTCTCTCTCTCTCTCTCTCTTTCTCTCTCTCTCTCTCTCTCTCTCTCTCTCTCTCTCTCTCTCTCTCTCTCTCTCTCTTTGTCTCTCTCAGGTGTACTTCAAGCGTGATGGGGAGTTGATCGAGGTCATCTCCTACATCCACCCCTCGGCTTTGGAGGAGGGGGCAGGCGGGGGCTCGGCGGGGGTGCGTGGGGCCCGCCCCCTCATCAGCCGAGACCTGGACGACACCAAACTCCAGAGGTCCCTCTCCCTGCTGGACCCCGAGGGACGACCCGTGCGCCTGTTCACCGAGCCCCCGGCCCGGGGCAGCCACACCCAAGGCCAGCAGGCACCCGAGCCCAGCCCCGCCACGGAGGTCATCCCGGAGACAGTGGTGAGCCGCGAGTTCCCCCGCTGGGTCCAGAGCACCGACCCTCTGTACTACTTCAGCCACACCCACATCCCCCAGAGTGACGGGTCGGTCCTGGTCCAGGCCAGGCTCACGTGGACCCTCAACCCCCAGCTGGACAACGACGCCCTGTTCAGCTGCGAGGTCAAGCACCCGGCTCTGTCCATGCCCATGCAGACGGAGGTCACTCTGGGTGAGTAGACCACCAGACCAACCCCCTCCATCGTCTTATTTCCACGCAGTCTCGTTCCTTCTTTTTTTTTCTCCTGCTCATTTACATCCTGTTAGGTATCCTACCTGCCCCACGTCTTCCCCTCCCTCCATTCCTTCACTGCCTTTCTGTTCCCCTCCCCCACCCATTTCCACCCCCCTTCTCCCCCCACTCCATCTCCTTCCCCGTCTCCCCTACCTTGTATGACCTCAGCCCTCCCTGCATGCTCCTCACATACTTACTCAGAAAGACACTGATCTTCATTTGATGCTTAATGGTGTAACAGCCTGGCAGATTGCAAGTTTAGCGGCGAACACAAAACTCAAAGTGACTGACAGGGCAATTCATCGAGCTGTCTGTCGCTAGATTGAGTTAACTCACAGGCGTTATTGAAAAAGTCGACCCGAATTAGGTAAGTCAAATGAGAATTTAAATACACAGGCCCTGTGATGGCATTGAGCAGGTGACACAAAGTACTAGAGCCTGTCTAACATGCCTTTCACTCCCTGTGTAATACCATCACAAGTTGTTATTGTTATTCTGTACCCAGAAAATGGTCTTAAACATTCACATCTCTTCTTTCAAGGAGAAAAATGGATGCAACCACCGTGATATTCTTATTTGTTTGGTGTACTGGGAAGTATCAAAGAAAAGGAAGCCACTGAACATACTATGTTTGAGGTTCCTTTCTTGAAGGAAATTCACTATTAACCTTTTACAGAGAATGATTTGAGAGAGACTGTTTTCTTTTTAACGCTCTGAAACAAAGATGGATTCCAGCAGATCTCATTATCACTTCAAAACCATGGTGTTGGTATGGCGCTGTTGAAGGCAAGCCGTGCCGGTCTGACATGATAAACAGAGATATTACAGCTTCGCAGAGAAGATGGGAGGGGTGGATGGTGGGAGGCCAAAGGTTGTGAATGGAGTGCAGGGAGAGGAGTAACCATTGCTCATTCATGTTGTGGAACACGCTAGTCTATATATCACTCACATCACCGGCACGTCGTTTGTGAACCTAGTGGTTTTCATCTCCTCCACTCCACAGTTTCCGGGTCGGATTCTCTCTCGTTTGCTCCACGTCAAGCCCCTCTCACGGGTCAGACAAACAGCCAATGGACGCTCTGGAAAACGAAGGTGGCAAATGAACAGAGAGATAAAGATCCAACTTCCCACCCCATGTAGACAAATTCATTTGATGCATCACACATTGCCCCAGCCTATTTCACACCAGTTCCAAAAAACAAAACACCTAAAATATATATCTAAACACCAGCAGAGCCAAGAACTGGATTGAGTTCTCTGATTAAAAAGTAAAATAGTTCACTCGAATGTATGAATGTTGAAATGAAGGAAATCCCCACGCTCGGTGCACTTTGGTGGTTTCTCGTGTGTCATGGCCCCATGCTACGTGCACTTTGATAACTCTCACAGTAATGTAACACTCACACACACACACACAAACATGCACACATGGGCATGAATAAATAATGATCCATTGATAGGCGCTGTCATCTTAGGACAAAATGGTGCAGTGATGATCTAAACAGCTCCTCCACACATACTTTACGGCAAAGAGAGGAACCGTGCGACGCACCCAGAAGGGAGCGGGCCCTAAACTGTCAGCCACTTTCATATTTTGACAAGACTTCTCAGCGCTGCGTTTCAAGACATTAATTTACCAGTAGCTTTGTTCTATTTAAGAGATGGAAAGAGCTTCTTCAGACTCCTCTTCTGCGCCACCCTCAGAACAGAGAACAGAAAATGTGCATTTGTTGATTTTAATTGGAGCGCACTTGAAATTCAAAGCATTCCCAGCCCTGCTTGGAGGCACATCTAACGTGGGTTGCTAGGACTTGTAACTAAAGCCCCCCCGTGCTGCACCGTGGGCCAACGCACACAGGGGACGAGGCCCACGTTTCGATCCGTTGCGTGTCAGGAACGCATACAATACGGCGTTGATGTGTTTAACACACAAGGAAGCCATGATTCTCCATGTTATTCAAGGCTGATTAAATGTGATTACATAAAGAGGAACACCTTAGGAATTCCTCCTCCTCTCTGTGTGAGCGGATCATCTCGCTGTGGTTCTATCCGCTTAATTGCTCCGGGGATCTGTCAGACTGTAGTCACAGCTAGCAGGATTCTCTCAGGTGAGCTGCGGCCCCTGGAATGAAGAGGACGTCTTTGCGCTGCCTCATAAGTAATAAATCTTTCACCGATTTAATATTGCCACCCGAGACGGAGCGACGGGCTGACAACCCACCAATGTTGTATTACAACTCATGAATATTCATGAGCTCCTTATCCGTGCCCGCCTTACAAATGGAGCGGCGCCAGGGCCGGGAGCCCCGCACGACGGGCCGCAGAGCTGCAGGCGCCGCACCCGCTCTCCTCCGACCGCTCCCGTTCAGAATTCATCAGGCCGCCACATCTCAATAATTAAACTGGGCTCCGTTCTTTGGATTTGCATGGGCCAAGGTGTCTATTATTCAGCAGCATCAAAAGGAGAAAAAAAAAGGAATTATCTTCTCCTGTAGGGCCCTGAGAGATGATAGCACGCACGCACACACACACACCCGTCATCGCCACACCAGACCATGATAATCAGAGAGCAGATGCTCGCTTTCAGGGAGGCCAGAGTGAGGATGCAAGGGTGCGTGTGTGTGTATGTCCTAATATGTGTGTGCGTGTGTTTGTATGTGTGTGTGCGCCTATGGATGTGTGTCTGCGACAGTAGATGCATGTGGCTGGATGTGTGTGTGTCTGTGTTTTTTGTATGAGTTCATGTTCACCTAAGGCTCATCTCCATATTCATCACTTTCTTTTTATGCTGCTTTAAGAAACCCACTCTAGCTTGTGGGGCGAATGTTTGAGAGGAATTATACTGTGTTGGATTAATGACAGTGCAATGGTCCAACTAGCAGCCAGGTCTGTGCACGCACGTCTGTGAACCACCACTTTCTGCCTCTCAGTGAAATCAGTCGACCAGCTAATACAGCAGACTCCACTCTGGTCTGATTTCCTTAGGCCACCTGCAGCCATCCAAGTAGGGCAATTCAGAGGGCAGATTGGCTTGTAGTGGGTTGGATTACATTTATGATGCTGCTACACAGTTGTTTACCTGGGGTCATGTCAGTGTGGCGACCGAGTGTGCTGCTAGCATGCTCCATGCTAACTGCTCCATGGGGATGTCTCCGTGCTAATTTAATGCTGGTGTAGGTTTGTGTTAACTATAACTTGATTTAATCTATTTTGGGGTTGTGGGTGAGTGACAGTACGGGGGCAACTTCGTCCTTTGAACGTGTGTACTCACCGTTCAAAACAGCCACTCCACAAAACCTGCATCACTTCACTGTGCGGCGTGGAAAGCTTGGTGCACTGCATGGGCACAAAATAGTTTTTATTATGCTGCAATATCCCGCAAAACTGATGTAAGTCTTTCCGCCTTAAACTAAAGTGTCCCAAAATGTAAAAAAAAACACATTTGGCTTACGCTTTTTGAGAAAATACTGCCAGAATATATGATATAATACATCTGACCACCTTTCTCCTAAGTGTATCCTGGTGCCTTGGAGGATCAGTGTTCCTAGTTGTCCCTGTGAGGCCCCAGAGGAGCTGCATCTTTTCAGTCACCACGCCGGCCGCCCTGCACCGAGGTGACAATGACGTGGGACGCCAACTGTCACTGTTGGAGCACCTCCCAGAATCCAACCTTAGTCCCCTCCCTTCTGTGCCAGCCACAGCTCTCTCAGTGACGCCATGACACCAATACTGAAAATACCCTTCCAATCGTGGGAGGTGGGAAACAGACGATTTAGCCTCCTTTTCCACTCTTAAACAAGCTAGACAAGCGACACCCTTTTCAGTATGGAATTGAGTACACTTGCATACAAATTGCTCATATCGCTTGACGTGTAATGGTGTGTATTTTAGGTTTGGAGAATGCCAAGAGAAAGACGAATGCCAGGTTTCCTACTGGTAACACAATAAAGTTTATTGGTCCTTTCATGGCTGTATGTTTTCCCTCCAGACTTCCTGAACATATAGTATGTGTCCCTGTCCCTGTTAACACCCGAAGTGGCACAAATGAGTCATCAAATGTAATTTTGGATTGTCGTTTAACCTTTACAATGACTTGTTATGGTTGTCAGACATTGACAAACTGTTCATCTCTGTGGGGTACCGCTTGTCTCGAGTGTTATATATCCATTGCAATTCAAGCACATGATTTTCTCTTGAAATCAAAGAGAGAGAGAGGCCTTCCTGTTTGTGATGAAGGACTTCCTCTCATCCGTATGGGACCCTTCTGACTTGATGTGTGGCCAGACTCCCTCCACCAGGGTGACCACAGAAGTGCTAATCCATTAGCCTGATGCACAGTAGGTTTGTTCTCCCTCAGAAGACTGTGGGCCTCATTAGGTACCCGTAAGCTGATTGATGGGTGAAAGCTAGATCTCGTAATATTCAATATAAATACTTTGGGAATTGGGAGAGAGATAGTGAGGAGCGACAGGAAATGGATTTGAATCCCTGTGGTTAGGCCTTAGCCTACATAGCATGCACACTTTACCAGTGAGCAACCAGGGGGCTGCCGCCCTGTTTATTTTAGTTGTTCATCCTATTTGTTTAGCTCTGCTGTGAAAACACCAACATGACGATTTATAACGTGAGCGTGAATCGGATTGGTTGTGGAAGTCCCAGCTAGATAAACAGTATGCAGAACAATTATTAATTCCTTTTAGATTTCCCAGTGCTCCAATCTCATCACTGTGATTATCTGTGTGTGTGCCAGCTTAGTATATCCATTATAACTCCACTGTCTCACTGCAACACACAGTACAGGACACCACCCGGCATTACTGGACTTTTGTTTTACCCTACAAAAGTGGAAACCCACCCTTATGCAAATTCCCTCCCTTTCTCCTCTTCCTCCCCCTCTCCCCTCCCTTTCTCCTCTTCCTCCCCCTCTCCCCTCCCTTCCTCCTCTTCCTCCCTCCCCCACATCCTCACTCCCTCCACCCATGAATCATCCATTGTTTCAGCAGGCCCCAAATGAAAGCCATCCGGTGTCGCCCATCTGCACCATGACAGGGGAATTAGCTCTCTGAGTGTTCCTTATCTCTCTGCCTCCACACTCCTCATGACACACTCTGATACTCCTCCAGTAATGCGTATCCTCCCAATTTAGTCGGTGCTCTCTCCGTGGGGGAATGAGCCCGGTCCAAGCCCGGCTGATGAAAGGACCTGCAGGTCCCTAGCCTCTCGGCCCATGACCTTAATTGACGGGAAATTGTATTCGCCTCTCTGTGTCCTTCTTTCCCCTTCTTTCTTTGACAAAACAGGTGCCTGCTAGCTTTCTTCCAAAGTCTCCTCATGGTCCCCTGTATAATGAATATCTCTCTCTCTCTCCCTCCCTCCTCTCTGTCTTTTTCTCTCCCCTTCCCCTCTCTCTGCCTCTCTCTTTATCTCCCCTCCACCTCTCTTTCTTTCTTTCTTTCTTCAACGCCAACTCTCTCTCTGTCTCTTTCTCTCCCCTCTCTCTCTATCTCTCCCCCCTTTCTCTCCTTTCGTTTCCCAGCGGCCCCTAAGGGCCCCAAGCTCCTGATGACTCCCACCAGGGCAAAGGTAGGGGACACGGTGCGCATCACCGTCCAAGGCTTCCAGGTAGGATCCCCTGGGGTAAGTGCATGGGGGTATGTGAAACCGGAGGGCCGAGCACAGTCTGGGATAGGAGGGGACCCCCAGATGGACAGTCAAGCCTGTGGAGGTTTCTGATATAGTGGCCATTCTTGCAGGGTGAGCGTGTATGCACCATAAGCGCCTGTCTGCTCAGTGTACAGTAGAGATTACAAATGATTCACCCTATTGATCGGATTTTGAGTTGAGTTTCTGTGTGGGCTTTTCATTATTTGGGTGAAGTTTTAATACTTGAAGTGAGCGTGTGGGTTTGAATACGCCAATGCATGGGAAATATTCGTCTTTTTTTTCCATCTGCCTTTTCACAGCGAGTACTTTCTTAATGCCTCAAGGCATGCCATCTTCCCAGTGAAAAACAACACCTGCACCGACAACCTTGTTGTTTATGGACAGCCCCAGTATCTATCTCTCACTGACATTACAGCAATGCGCAACAGGCCATGCGAGCCAACGTGCACCCGAGTCTGACAGGATGTTCCTGTTAACAGGACAGGGCTCCAGCCCGAGCAGTGATTGTCTCTGCGGAACTGTTCTCCTGTGCCAAAGCAGACTCTCTCAGCAGCGAGACTGGTGTGTGGCTGATCTCCATCTGGGAGACGTGGGTGACACATGGGTGCTGTCTGGTCCAGTCAGCCAGGTGGAAGAGATGGAGCTCATCCCTGATAGGACACGCTAATGGAGTGGTGCACAAAGCTCCTTTGTTACTTTCCACTGACTGCTTCAGAAGGCTCTGGCCATGATTAGGGTTTGGTGTGTGTGTGTGTGTTCAACCTTTTTTTTGGTAGTACATCTTCTGGACACTGGTTTTCTCATTGTTCAGCATTAGTCCAACCTTCAGACTAGGGCAAAATGGGGAGATTAATATGTATACATTTACTACTTGACTAAGAAGGTGAATATGTATTTACTGTAATTAATAGACTGGGCAGATGTACAAGTCTTTATTCATTTGGGTGGACGGGTGTATATGTGTATTTCCCCACCCTTACGTTGAAGTGTATTTGAATTTTCCCTCTGAATAGTGTTAAGATTGGTCATTATAAACAGGCTTGACTGTGTCATATCCGCCAATTTGGCCCTTCGGCAACAGGCATCTGTGAGCAGCATGCAACAGTGCATGGAGACTGATGCTTAAACCAATCTCCCTTGTCCCGCACTGGACCATGGCTCTGTGGTTTCAACTGTAGATAAGATTGTTTGTGGAGACGCATGTTCTACCTCTCCCACCTTCTCATAGTTTGATAACAAAATATATCACTATCCCCTATGGTTTATCGTTTTCAGAAATGTCATTGTGGAGTATGTTTATGGTGCAGTATGGAGGCTGAGTTTGAGTTTCTGCCATCATTCCACATTGGAGCCCAATCACTATGGAAAGCGGAGAGGCAGGGCGAAACATTGTCATTGTGCAGAGCACTTAGATTTGGGCTCTGATAGGCCGTTGGGGATACGTGACAGGAAGGTCCCACTCAGACCTTTCAGTATTTTTGATCATGATGTGACCTTTTCACCACAAGACTCCCCCGGAACGAACCAACAAACCCATTTCATGATGTGAATTCAGAGCTCCGCGTTCTCCCCTCTGACTCGCCATTCTGAAAGGTTAGCCAAATCACAGGAGCAATGGCGTACCAACTCATCAGGGAGACTGGACACTTGATTAGGCCTCTTCATTGTGTCCTGTGAGTGAGAGAGAGAGAGAGAGAGAGAGAGAGAGAGAGAGAGAGAGAGAGAGAGAGAGAGAGAGAGAGAGAGAGAGAGAGAGAGAGAGAGAGAGGAGGGAGACAGAGAGAGAGAGAGAGAGAGAGAGAGAGAGAGAGAGTGAGAGAGGGAGACAGAGAGAGAGAGAGAGAGAGAGAGAGAGAGAGAGAGAGGGAAACAGAGAGAGAGAGAGACAGGATGTGAGGTCACTGTTCACATTTGTTGAGGAAGACAACCCACGCAGTTTCCAGCTGATGTTTCTCATCGGAGTTACACTGTGTTGCATCACTCCTGTCCCTGGGAACAAATGCCAGTCTAGCTCCAGACACGGTGCCGTAATTGCAGCTCATCTGGCACGCTGCAGCACCTCCAGCTAGGCAGATGACACAGGAACGAGCTCCTTGTAATGGATTCACAGCAAACACGGAAGAATAGTCGATTATTCTTTTGACCATGTGTGAAGTGATACCCTAATGTCCTGGTGTGTCACTCCTTTTATCAACTTCTTACTGCTTTTGTCCTTCGTCAAATCTTGTCTGTCAAGATTGTCTGTCCTAAATCCTCCGTTAAATGTAGTCTCAGCCCTGTGCCGTCTGTCAGAGCTAGTCCTTGCTCTCTATTAGTCCTAGCATCTGTTAATCCTAGTCCTAGTCCTAGCCCTCGGTCAGGCCTAGTCCTAGTCTATCCACCCTCTGGACTAGACAGTCTCCTGGCTATCTATGAACTTAAAGAGAGTCTATCCAGCAGGTGGCACACAAACCTACTCCAAGGTTCCAGCACCCAACCTCCCTCCATCCCTCTCTTCCTCTCTCTCTCTCTCTCCCTTCGTTCCAGGGAGCTGGGTTCAGACGAGTAGCCCTTCTATATTCTACTAATATGTCAGGACGTTGATAGGAATGAAATATGGTTCCTGGGAGGGAGATATTTTTAAAACCAGGAGACTCTCTGGAGAAATAGCCAAAGAAAGATGGTGGGAAAAACTGTTGCAAGTGTAGGGTTGATTATTAATGCATGCTGTTAACTTGCCATTGCATTAGGGGGAAATTGAGCGTGTATTATTCATGCTTCCTTTGCTCTTAATCTCTTGGAGGAGGCAAAGAGTGAGTCTTCCCTGCCCTCTCACCCGGCCCTCTCCCCTCTCACTTTGTCTCTCTCCCTCCTCTGCTCTCTCCCTCCCTCCCTCTCCCTCCCTCCCTCTCCCTCCACCTCCCTCCCTCCCTCTCCCTCCTCTGCTCCCTCCCTCTCTCCCTCCCTCTCTCTCTCTCTCTCTCCCTCCGGCGGGGGTACAGAATGAGGTGTTCCCCGAGCCGCTCTACACCTGGACGCGTGTGGGGGGGCGGCTGCTGGACGGGAGCACGGAGAAGGACGGCAAGGAGCTGATCCTGGAGCGCGTGCCGGCTGAGCTCAACGGCTCCATGTACCGCTGCACGGCCCAAAACCCCCTGGGCTCCACCGACACGCACACGCGCCTCATCGTCTTTGGTAGGTGGCCTTCCAATAACGAGGTCAGCCCTTCACGCAGCATCTGGACGTGGCTTTAATGACATCAAAAAACTGCTAATACAATTTCAACAGTCCCTCATCCATCACCAGTAAGACGTGCCGAGTGTCACCTTTTGTACCTTGGTCAATCTCAAAACCATATGGTTGGCTTTAGCTCAGTGGTAGAGCGATTGACTGTGGATCAAGAGATTGCAGGTTGAAATTGTCCTCTTTATGTTGCATTTGATGCAAATGAATTAGCGTCTGCTAATGTATTATTAACATCATTATTAACCTAGCACAACCTGCATTGGACCTGCTGTAGAACTCGATGGGTATTAAGATTCTGGTCCGCATCTCAGTAGGTTTTCGGGGGAACAGCTGTGCATTTACCATGTCACGTTTCTCCTCATGTTTATAGAAAGCGTTTTAGAGACGGATGTGGTCATTTGTAGATGTGAATTATTAATACGAAACCACGAGTGGCCCATTTAATAAGAGATAGCTCCACAGACCACGCTGTCAAAGGCTGGTTAAAGTGACTAACGACTCGTTGATCTCTGTGGCCAGAGATCTAACAGCCCCAGTGGTCCCACACACATTCTGTACACCCCCCCTCTTTCCCCCAGCCCCTCCCCTCAATCATCCAACTTCCCCTAACCTCCCCAACCCTCCCACAACCTTCCCCAGCCCCCTCTCACACCCTAAACCTCCCCTCCCCTCCCACAATCTGCCACTCTCTCCCCTCACTTCACTCCTCCTGCTCCCTCCCCTCCCTTTTCCCTCCCCCCCCTCCTGCCCTCCTCCCTCCCCCGCCCTGCCCTTCATCCAGCCCACCCTTCCCCTCCATCCTCCGTCCCTCCCCTCCTTACCTCCCCTCCTTCACCCCCCTCCTTACCCCCCCCCCCCCCCCCCCCCGCCCTCCAACTTCAAACGCTCGCTGCTAATCACCACATCAAAGCGCCGTAATAGATTCAGTGATCGCAGCCGTTGACACTGCTTGCTGTCCGGGACCCAGCGTTCGGCGGCACGGCGACCCCCCCCCCACCCCCACCCCCCTCCTCACTCCTCCCGCGCTCCTCACGCGGGCATAACGTCCATCTGACTTCATGAACGGCCCGGAGACATAACATTTGGCAGGGGGGAACTGTGAGGACTGACTCCGCTGGCAGAGCCTATCTCATCCTGAGTGGCCCTGCGTCTGCCTCGCTGTTTACCGCCGAGGCCCTTCCAGTTCGGAAGCTTCCGGAGAGCTGAGAGCTGTCAATCAGCGGCCGAACGCCGCCCGGTTTTCATCAGCACAGTGAGGATGATGGCTTCTCTGCCTGTCTCGTAGCCCGTGTCAGTCAAACCAGGGATGCAAGGGAATGAAGTCATGCTGGTTTGAGCCAGTGGCATTTGAAGACTCGACATGTATGGGTTTATTAGGATATAAGGGATGGTAGCGGCTGGAGGTTGGAGATTGGCATCCAATATGCAAACACACACTGAGCCATTGACAGTATGCACGTGCACACATATGTGCACATGCAAACTCACAAACGCATGCACACACGTGATCAAGCACACCAATAAAAATGTGCACTCGCACACCCTCACAGACACACACCTGCACACACTTACGCTGACACAAATGCGTGCACGTGCACATTGAGCCATGAGCGGAGCTCTGTTCGGCAGAGAGAAGTCAATTCCCCACAGTCATCTCCCTTCACTGCCATAATGAGGACTAAGAACGGCCTGCCAATCATGTGACACATCCCCACCTTGACTTCCACCTGTGGAACCAGGTTTAGAGAGAGTCCAAGTCGCTGGGCGGGCTCCAAGGCCCACTTTGGGAAGGTGTTACCTTGGAGAGTGTTTTGCCCGGAGAAGCACTAATGGCCATTTAACACCCAGGTTCCTCCTCCCTCAGGTGGGCTCGCCCCTCGTAGCCGGCCAGGGACATCATCCGTCTCTGGGACAAGGCGGCTCATCTGCTCCCGCTGTGGGGGGGAATGGAGGGGGGTGATGGTGATTGAGTGACCTTGGCACCGTCTCCCGTCCCCGCGGCCTTGAAACCAGACACTCGTCTCTGGGGGGGGAGGGGGGGGGGGGAGGGAGTGTAGAGAGTGGAGGGGGCGGGTGGTGGAGAGGGGGGGGAGTGTTGGAGGGGAGAGGTGCAGGAGTGGGAGGGAGGGGCTTTGTGAGGGGATCTCGTGGGGGATGAAGGAGAGTTAGGGGAGAGAAGGGGGAGAGGAGGGAGGGTTTGTGGCGGAGCAGTGGCAGGTTTGAGAGAATGAAGGTTGGGAGGGATGGAGGACAGTGGGGGGGGGAGTGGTGGGAGGAGAGACGGAGGGTGATGTGGTGGTGGGAGGAAGTTGAGGGGTGGAGGGGGGGGATTTGGGCTAGAAGAATGGGGGGGGGGGGGGCCTCAGCTCCCTTGGCAAACTGTTCATTACACATGATCAGTAATAATAGGGTGTAATGAGCGTCTGGCTGTGGAGACTCTCCAAGCTGGGGCAGAGTACAGTGCTTGTGGCTTGATGATGTGCATCTCCAGCCACCTTCAGAGATAAGACCCTGCCTGATTGCTGTGGAGTGACTGTGAGTGTGTGGAGGAACAGAACCCCCACTGATTTGTCGGGCCCCTGAGTGGAGAAAACACTTGTGGATTTGGATGTGTACAAAACTGCTGGTGGATGCACCCCCCTCCCCCCCACACACACACAGACAGGCCAGTATCTAAGCAACGGAAGTTGTCATAGAAAGAAAAATCACGAAATGTGTTTTTTTTTGTTTGTTTCGCAAGCCCTTAGTGCCTTGACGGAGGAGAATGAGGGGCAGGAGAGACACCTGCTCACTCTGCCTCTCTCCCATGCTGCCCTGTCAACCTGTCACCCCCTGGGGCTCTGGCCTGGTGACAGCAGAGAGCCCCCGGGTCCCCGGTCCCAGTGATGCAGGGAGGGGAGGCGGAGTGTGAACCTAAAGCTGTAGGAACATGGAGTTCATCCTCATCTCTCTCTCGCTGTCCCTTTCCCCTTTTTACCCTTTCTCACTTTCCCTTTCTGTTTTCTCTCATTTCATAGAAAACCCAGCCATGATGAAGAACACTCAGAATCCAACCAGTGAGTATCCTTCACACAACCCTGCTCACACACTAACACATCCCTCCTCACTGGAAGACATAAAAGAGACAAACCTTCCAGATTATGGTTTATTAACTTAACTAGTTTCCCCGACGGTTATTTCGGGTTTTTAAGCCACCGTTGGGACATGGAGCGACGTGGAGTGATTGCGCTGGGGATCGACCTAGCATGTCTGTTAGACAGACAGACCAAGCATGTCTGCTAGACTGACAGTCGGTCCTCCATACTGCTTCTTCAGAAAAGACAAGCTGAAAGCAGTTCAGTCCGGGATGTTCCAGGAAGTAGAATCTTCCCTAAGTGACTCACCACTTCAATCTCCTCAGAAGAAGTGAGGGATGAGGGCTGGTTCAGACACACTGCGCCGGCTCGTTGGCTGCTCTTCAGATTATCATATGTAAAGATGAGGGACTGTCAGGGGACGCCACAGACGGAGAGGAGAGTTATCTTCCTTTCTCTTCTTTCTTTCTTTCATTCTTTCTTTCTCTTTCTCTTTCTCTTTCTCTTTCTCTTTCTCTTTCTCTTTCTCTTTCTCTTTCTCTTTCTCTTTCTCTTTCTTTCTTTATTTGACCCTCTCTCTTTATTCTCTCTGTCTCCCTTCTTCTCTTCCTTTTCTGTCTCTCTCTCTCTCTCTCTCTCTCTCTCTCTCTCTCTCTCTCTCTCTCTCTCTCTCTCTCTCTCTCTCTCTCTCTCTCTCTCTCTCCTCTCTCTTTCCATATCTCTCGGAGCTTATCTCACAGATGTAAATTTGAATATGCAAATGCTGAGGCGGGCACAGGCCCAGGTGTGCCACAGCAAGGACAGAATCAGGTCAGCGCAAAAGGCTGAGAACGGCGCGGCGCGGCGGGCGAGCTGCAGACATGCCTGGCACACCGGTCAGACGGCTGTTGAACACTGCCCCGACAGGTCGCCACGCACGCTTCTAATCCACCAATGGCTGAGCTGTATTTCTCCCCCCTGTGAGCTCGCGAGCGCGTGCACGGATTAGCGTGTGTGTCGTCGTGTGTGTGTGTGCGTAAATGACTGTGAACATGCATCGGTGTGTCAATTAGAGTGTGTGTCGGGTGTGAGTATCTCTGTGTGTGTGAGTATCTGTGTGTGTGTGTGTGTGTGTGTGTGTGTGTGTGTGTGTGTGTGTGTGTGTGTGTGTGTGTGTGTGTGTGTGTAAATGAGTGCGTACGCGTGTGTGAGGTGGTGGGGGACCGCCCCATCAGTCAGTCAGCAGCAGGGCTCGAGCACACAAGCGGACAGTTCTACCCATGGAGACCAACATTCATCTGTGTCAGAGTCACAACGCTGTCACAGCAAGTGTGTGAGAACAGCACCGATAATGGTAATGAACTGAGCTCAAGGGCCTTTTGAAGAACTGTGCCATGCTAGCATACAGCTAGAACAGCTCAAGGCATTTGTTGTTAGAAACGGATCTACACAGCGGTGTCCAACCATGTATTGTAAGGACAATGACTTGAGTGTTGTGTTTGTTTGTTTTCTTCTGTGGAGAGATCTCAATGTTTTCAAGCATGAGAATCTATGAATGGCACCTTAATGAAGGCTTGTCTCATTGTCAGTTAGCTTTGTGTGTGTGTGTGTATGTGTGTGTTGTTCCCATGAATGGTGACTCTGTGTGACTGTGCTCTCTCTGCAGATGGTGGCTCATCTCCACACGTGATCAGACTAACATGGATGCTGCTGGTCCTCACAGTGACTGCCGGACTGACGTGAACTCCCTTCCGACACACACACACACACACACACGCGTGTATACACAGGAGAACGTACATCTCAACATATTTCCTGTCTACTTACAATAAATACACATACATGAACACACCCAAACGCACACAGACACAAGCAACAAACACACATGTACGAGCACACATTCACCACAATCCTGCAAGCCTTTTCCAGTCACCCAACAGACCCCAGATGCGTCCGTTTATCAGGAAACCGGTTTGCCAACAGGGGGCGCTCCACTCAGTTTTTTGTTATGAAATGATAACCAATATTATGATATCAAAAGAATAACAACTGTGAGAAAAAAAAGAGAAAAAAAAAACACCTTCAGTATATCCTCGCCAAGCCACACCCTTTTTTTCGTTTCCTGTCCCACGTCTGCCTGTTGATCAATGAAATCAGTTGTTTGAAGAAAAAAATGTGAAATGTGAAAAAGAAAAAAGCATTTGGGTTTGTTGTGCTCCATTGAACCGTCGTGGCTGGTGTCGCCTGAACAGAGCAGGGGGAGAGAGAGAGACATATGTGGGCCGGCCCTCCATAATGACCCAGCCCACACTGCCCCCAGCCCCCCCAGGCCTGAGTCCCCTTCTGGTCATACCATGCCTGGGAACAAGACCGGATGCTCTCAGAGAACATTCTTTTCTATTACGACACAATGGTTTTATTTTTAGTTCAAATGGCTCCGAATGTACAAGAGGACTTACAACCAAGCAAAAATGAAAAGCGACCGAATCTCCTTTTTTGAGTGTATTTTGTGTACATCTGTGTAAATATTGAAGATAATTAAAGAAGTTCTATAGGTTCAGGTTGTTGGATATGGAAGGGTTTCAGCTCACAGCCTTTTATTTGTATCTCCTCATCATCCTTCGCTGGTTACAGAAAGAGGCTGTGAGGAGAGATTCAAGGCACAGACCTCTCATCTCTCATACAGTTTCTCGAAATTTGTACAACAAGCCGGAAAACCAGGACAGAAAAAAAGAAAAAAGAATTCAACTATCTACCATATGTCTGCTGTTTTTTGGGGTTGTGGTGCATGTGACGTTTGACGATTCTTTCTCCTTTTTGTGTGTTGCAGTTAGTCAACAACACTGCACTTCACTGTCACTGGGCTGTAATCCAGTAATTTACTTGTTCCATACTATCTTAAGTGACCTGCGTTGTGTACAATACGTAACCCTTACCCTGTCATGGACTAGTAGGATCATTTTAGCTGCCATTCTGAGAGGACGTTCACTGGATGCAGCGTGTAAACAGGGTTGTTGCATTTGTTTCACATCACCTGTATTAAACATGGAGAGATGCTTAACCCCCCAGCCTGGAGTCTGCTTCTAGACACAACTCTGATTCCCTGTGTTTGGTGCACCATGTAGACTTGCTGGTTCTTCCTTCCTTTTCTGGGGGACGCATTTGCCTTTTTCTTCAGACCCCTGCATGTGCAGACACTGTGGGGGTCGCTAAGGGCCACGACAAACCAATCACGGTTGAACCAAGCTAGACACCGACGGCACACCTCGCTGTTCTGTTGAGGTGTTCAACCCCAACTCTCTCTCTCCTGAAAGGTGTCCTGAAAGGAGGAGTGCAGAGGAGCCCCAAATATAATTCCAGACACAGTGTGTGCTATGAGGATTAGCTCTTAAACCTGCTGGGAGGTAAGAGAGGAGATTTTGGGCGGCTTAGTTAGAAGAGAGAGGATGCAACCACGTTTTTTTGCGGGGTGGGGGTGGGAGGTGAGAGGGGGGGGGGGGGGGGGGTGGTGTTTCACCTTGCCCAAAAACAATCTATACCCCCGTGTTCCGCTAGCGGAGAGGTACGTGAGGCTTAAGAACAATGTGAAGCTACTTTTATCTTGTGTTTCTGTTGATCATTTTGTGAAAGTGAAGAGAGAGAGAAGTTGGGGGAGGGGGGTGCGGATTAATATACGACAACAGTGCTATTATTATCACCACAATTGTGATTCAAGAGCCACCTCAATGCCTTTTTTTGTGCTTATTTTTTCCTTTTTTTTCATTTACATTCAAGAGAGAAAACAGGTCCATCAGTAACCCTGAAAGCATTCGAAAATGTGCAAATTGTCTTTTAATGGCTTAATTATCTTGCTTGATGAATACAATGCACATCCTTCGTTTGTTTACCAAATGATCAGGTTGTGTAGGGTGCTTGTGTTTGTTTTGCTGCCCGTGCATGTGCACCAGATGAAAGGTTCTCTATGTCCTCTTCAACTCTGAAACACAATGGTTTTCCATGTACATTGATGTTCTCTGCGTGAAGTCAAGGCCGTCCATGGCGAAAGACAATGGAGCAGATAATAACACTCAATAACTGATTATGCGTACTTACTAAAACGCAGAGTGGCGCCTAGCTGTGGCTTATTAATGTGAGTGACCCACAGAGGCGCGGGGTATTCATAAACAGTTGTTGACTTCCTCCATCGTTTGTATGTGCCTCTGGCTCATGGAATATATGGAAGCAGCCTTCTCTGACGACTCCATTTGAGAGCTCCAATTTTCCCTTACAGTTCCTGTCATATGTCATCATGTAACAGCATAAAGTGGTCCTGATCATTGTCCATTGACATGATGTGTTTATTTTGTTTTTACTTTTGTGACATCGCAAGGAGAAGTGGAGGAGATGAGTCGGGTGGGAGGGGGGAGAGGGGAACGTATATGAAAGCTGAAAACACATCCTCAACACAAAGCACATGCTATCCTCCAAACACCATGCTCAGCCTGGGTCCCCTGGAACATAGGGTGCGTGTGTGTGTGTGTGTGTGTATGTGTGTGTGGGGGGGGGGGGGGGAGAGAAAGGGGGCTGGCTTTGTGTGCTGGCCACCTGTGAATAATTCAAGAGCAGTCTAACCACTCCATGACCCAGTCCTCTTCTCCTCATTTCACCAGCAGGCCAAGCTATCAGATGACCAGGTAGTGTCTATGTCAGGGGGACGCTGTTCAAATGTCCTTCAGTGTGACCCCCCCTCCCCCTACAAACTCTCCCCACCCCCAACCCCGCCACAAACTCCCTCTTACACCCCCACCCCCACCCACAAACTCCTTCACCCCCACCCCTTACACCCCTTTCACCCCCACCCACAAACTCCCTTCACCCACACACCCACCTAACCTCCACACCACCCACCCACACACCCCTTTCACCCCCACCCACAAACTCTCTCCGCCAGGCTGCCAAACATGTAGTCTTTGTTATGACCCTGGCCTCGAACAAGCGTGTTGTTATCGGCAACGCAAATGACAGAGTGACAGCGGGGACAGTGGTGACTGAGTGACACGGCCCTGCTGTGACAGAGACGTATGTGTGTGTGCCAGTGATGTCTATGGATATAGATGGCCTTGTCACAGTGCTCACGTCAACAATCCCACTCATTCATGGATGCTCCAAGCGATCGCTGCATCTCTCTTACAAATGGGTGTGTTTGTGATTCCAAACTGTTGTTTGGTTCGGGGTTTTCAGGCGTATTGTTTTCATGACTCCACACTGGATAATCACAGTGTATCTGAGGGAGAGCACATACCTCAACAGTTAAATTAGCTGTGTTCACACAGTAGAAGAACTTTGATCTCTGAGGTTTGGCTGAACAAACAGCTGGATCCTGGTTAGTAAGCAGGACATGAATGCTGGCTATCATCTCACCCCGCCCTGTAGGCAAACCATGCTCTCTGTACTCAGCGTGTAGTTCTCTGGACTGGCAAGGGAGTGTGATCCATCAGGATCCTCTGCAGACAGGCATATTTCAAATAAATGATCCCAGCCCAGTTCAGTGAACACCGCAATACGGGTCCCGAAAAACACAATGTCACAAGCAAATATCAAAGAGACTAAGCTTTGTTTAACCCTGATATCTTCATACCTTTAAAATGTAAACCGTTGCACCTTTAAACCATTCAAGTTTTAATCCCTCAGGTGTAGCCTCAAAGTCAGCGATGTGTGATCTGTGTTGGCAAAGAAAGTGACATCATGTGCAAATGGTCTAGCACTGACTCAGCACATCTCCTAGCCAAATGGCTCCCTCTTATTTCCATGTGGCCCGCGAGGCCGAGGGGAACGTGCAGCTCACCTGCAGCAGGTAAAGCCAGGCCCGGGCTGAGCCCCACCCCCACTCAGGGGAGAGGGAGGGATGCAAATAGAGCAGCTGACGGCAGAGAGAGGTTTCAGCTTTCTGCTCCGTCCTTAGAGAGGACAGAACGCAGATACGCTCACCCGACCTCAGACGGTCAGCGTCGCATAAATGATCAATACAACACCATACAGGCGAGAAAATCTGCTTCTGTAGATTATAATATGCTTTTTTAAATAACGTAAAGGGTACCCAGAGACAGGCCAGGATTTTACCTTTGGGGACTGGTCGGTTTCAACGATGCCCATAGCAGAACTGCTTGGGGTTCAGTTTGACATGCAGCTTCTGGGGAAGCTGAGTGTCTCTGTGGCCGCCGTTCTGTTCATCTCCTGGGCTTTCCGCTTCTACACCTCCAGGACCAGGGCGACCAGGAAGCCCCCCCTCCACGACCCGGCTGCCCTTGCCCGGCCCTCACATGAACCCGAATCCCCTCAGAACGGAACGTGCCGGAACTGCAAAGCGGCATTGCGACATCAGAGCGCCCCCAGTGACACCGGAGATGAAGGTAAACAAAGCGAGGCCTCGCCGGTGTGCGCCGGCAGTGATGACTTGACACCCGAGGACACCAGCGCGCTCACAGGGGAGGGACAGCTGGCCCAGATGGTAAACTCCCCAGGGTTGACAAACACAGGCAAAATGGCGGAATCACAGGACAGGATCCACGCTGAGGAACACAAGAACCCAGAAGCTCCACACCCCCCATTCCACCTCCAGGAAACCGAAACTAACAAGAGCAGTGATTCTGACCAAGATACTGATGACGGGTCTACGCTGAAACTGCCTGGTCATACTGACAGCAGGGCAGCCAGCCCCTCAGGCCGGAAGTCCCCTTGCTTCCTGCAGAGGTTGGAGGGCTGTGTGGGGGTCGGGGTAGGCCGAGAGCTCAGACAGAACCTGGACCTCCAGGGGGCCCACTCCTGTTTCCTCTCCAAGGCTGAGATCACGGTGGAGGACGCCCATCTGGTGCTGGAGGGACGAGACGACCAGAGCGTCGTCCGAGGGAAGATCTACGAATACTACGTGGAGTCGTCCTCGGTTACAGAAGCCACCCCTGGGATGGCTCGGCAGAGGCGGGGGTCGCAGGGGTCACGGGGATTGCTGGACTCGCCGTCGGGGGAGTTTGGAAGCCGGGGGAGCAGTCTCTCTGAGCCTCCTCCGTCTCTGAGCCCCATCGTCATGAGGGATCTGGTTCTCACCCAGAACGTAAGCGAGAGCGAGGACCTTTTCTCCCCCTCCAGCCCGGAGCCCGGACACACCAACAGGCCGGTGCTGCTGCGGAAGGACAGCTACCTGAGCGCCGCAGAGCTCTCCGAGCTCCACATCCCCACCCCAGCCCCTAGGACCTCCACTCCACTGAAGCCCAGCCAGGGCCCTCACAGCGGGGACAGCAGCCCCGCCAGCCCCCTTAGCCCCACCACAACCACCTCAGACCCCAACACGTGGGAGGAGCCCAGCCTGGAAACGGTGGCGGGCGCCAGGTTCCTCCACCCGCCCACGGAGAGCTCCTCTGAAAAGGAAAGCAGCATGGCGGGGCGGCTCGATCTGGGCAACTGCATGGAGGTGCTGGCGCTGGCCAAGAAACACGGCCAGGACCACCTGCGGCAGGCGGCGCTCAGGGTCATGTCTGACAACTACTTCCAGGTCCTCAGGGACCCCGGCTTGTACGGCCGGCTGATGGCAGGGGAGCGGGATCAGGTACAGAGACTGCGGACGAGGGGGAGACGTTTCCTGGTGGCAGCCGACATGGACCCCCAGGACTGGGGAAGGAGCGACGGCTCTCGAGGGTTCGGAGCAGACCAGAGGACATCCAGCAGGCTGTACTACTACGATGACTACCAGGACTCCTGGCACCAGCTGTGCCAAACACCCCAGGAAGTCGTTTCCAAAGGCTGCGCCATGTGCACCATGGACAACTACTTGTTTGTGGCGCTGGGCTGCCAGGGCACGGATAGGGAGATGAAACCTTCAAAGCGAGTGTTCTGCTACAACCCTGTGACATCCATCTGGAAGGAGATCAGTCCCATGAACGAGGCCAGGCCCCACTGCAAGCTGGCAGCCCTCCAAGGCCACGTCTATGCCATCGGTGGCGAGTGCCTGTCCACCGTGGAGCGCTACGACCCCAGGAGCGACAGATGGACGTTCGTGGCTCCGCTGCCCAACGACACGTTCGCCGTGGCCCACCGTGTCACCGTGTGCAACGAGGAGCTCTTCGTTTCCGGGGGGACCCTGAGGTACACGCTGCTGCGCTACAACCCCAGGACCAACGCGTGGAGGCGGAGCCTGATCGTGGGCACCAAGGAGAGGACCACCGAGATGGTGGCGGTGAGGAGCTTCCTGTATCGCTTTGACGTCAACCCCGTCCTGGGCATCAGCGTGTACCGCTACCACATGGGCGCGCGCCTGTGGTACGAGTGCAGCTCCAAGCGCATGCTCCACTGCCCCGCCTTCCAGTGCGTGGCCGTGGACGACACCATCTACTGCCTCAGCCGCCAGTTCACCATGAGGTTCCTGGCGGACGAGACGTCGCCGGCGTTCATCGCTGACGACCTGAGTGTCCTTGCCGAGGCGAAGGGCGTGTTGTTTCCCGTGGTCCTGTCGCTGCCGGAGAAGAGGACCCTCCAGACCAGCGTGTAATCAGACAGGGGTCGTTAGAGGACCACAGAGGGACCGTCTGCTCTGATTGGGAAGGCCTTCTCCTCCCGCGGGTTGCCAGTCCTACAGGGAGGCGCAGCTGCCCTAATCAGGGGCGGTGAAAGTAAAATATTATGGCCGTTAATGGTAATTAGATGACTGCTTGTTTAGATTTATACAGACAGCGCCGCCGTATAAATCCAGTTTGTTTGTGGAAGAGCTGTTTGTTCCTTGTGGATCTGTCTGTTCCTCCTTCCCCCAGCCCCTCCCTCGCTCCTCCATCCCTCATTCCTCTCTCCTCCCTCGATTCCTACATCTATCAGTTCTCTCCTCCCTCCATCACTCCTTCCTACCGCTCTCCTCCTTCTTTGCCTCTTCCCTTCCTCAAGCCTTCTCCCAAGTTACACCTCACTCCCTCCCTTTCTCCCTCCTCCTTCCTTCCTTCCTTCCTTCTTTCTTTCTTTCTTTCTTTCTTTCTTTCTTTCTTTCTTTCCTTCCTTCCTTCCTTCCTTCCTTCCTTCCTTCCTTCCTTCCTTCCTTCCTTCCTTCCTTCCTTCCTTCCTTCCTTCCTTCCTTCCGTCCTTCCTTCCTCCCTGCACTGTAGTTACTCCTAAATCAAAGAAAATGTGCTCTCCTCTTTTGACTGTGGTGAAAAATGATTTCCATTCATGCTTTGGACCACAGGAAGCGATACATTTGCAGAGCAGCAACATTATTCTTACAGTGGACTGGCCTCAATACAATTATCCACTTTCACTCTATAAATATGCCATGATTGTGGCTCACTCTGAAATATATGTGAGCTACTAAAACTAATTGTCCTCTCTACTTCTGATTCCCTTCAAACGCATGAGGATTTACAATTTGGCTGCAGTTTGTAATAATGCGCTGGAGATCAATGATATCGCATTGCTTCAACCAAAGTAATTTGACGTTTTCTTTTAACCAAATAACAAAGTTATTTTCCCATCTGCACAAAATATGCGTTGTAACACAATAATTAAAAACTCATTTGGTCAATGAAAGCAATACTTGAAAAAAACTTAAGACACACAAAAGCAGAAAATGGATGCATTGTGGCTAACGGGAAAAATGCAGCCCAACCACAAAGTGGATTGGTTTGTTAATATATGCACATTAATACTCCCACATAGATAAATGGTATAATTGTAAAACTGTTTACCAAGTTTTATCAAGTTATAGTTGTTGTCCTACCAAAGTAAAAGCATGGATGAAGAATGTTGCATTGTTTACAAAGTGACACTAGCGTGTTTGTGACGTGTTGCTATAGCACCATCAAGTGGTCACCGAGAGCATAAAAAAATGAAAACTATCAACTGCTCTGAGCGATAACACACACACGCACACACACACATACACACACACAATCAGTAGCATCATTAAGTGTGTACATATCTCAACGGGAGGTGCTCAAAGGAACGCCACAGGTGAAGTGTGACACAGAAGGTTGACCATGAAACATAAGCATAGTTGATTCCTTCCTAATTAAACACTTTGATTCCCTGTAATGAACCAGCTAATGGAATGGGACTTACTCAGGTCTCCTCAGACGGTGCCTTGCACGGCTTGTGGCACCGGATTCGCCTGAATGCTCAGGTCAGCCATGGCATCAACAGCACCTATCTCTCCTGGTAATGTGGGCTGGCGCTTCCAGAGCGGCTCAAAGTTAATGATAAATGCTACACGTGTGAGGAGAGACTGTGCACACATACGCACACGCATACACACTGACGGGGAACATACTGACACTTCAAGAAGTTACTGGATATGGAGGCTACATTTTTATTTTGGGGATGCCCCAGAGTAAAGACCCAAAGCAGCCGGTGACCCAAGCTCAAGTCCTGCCTCATCGTCCACCAACCCCTGGTCCTCCCCCCACCCTGCCCTGATCCACCTAGGCCCGGCCGAGGGACGGGAGGAGCCCGAGGCTGGGGTAGCTGTCTGGGACCAGCCTGCTGGGCTGCTGCCTCAGCTCCAGGTCCTTGTTGTGGTTGTTGGCAGGGTAGAGTCTGCTGGAGAGGCCTCGCGGAGCGCTGGCCGAGGCGCGCTGGGGGAAGGCGCTGGCCGGGAGCCTCTGGTAGGACGAGGCGTAGACGCTGAGCGCCGGGAGGGGCTCCCGCTGCTGCTCCAGATGGAGCCGTCTGGACCGAGCCAGGCCGAAGTTAGTAGGGGGGGCTGGGGTGGGAAGGGAGGGAGGGATATGGAGAGCAAGCGAGAAAGAGGGGGGAGGGGAGAGAGCGGAAGTTTACAAGAAGGAGATGGCGGCATGGTGGGGAGGTAGAGGGATAGAGAGGAGAAAAGAGAAAAAGGGAGAAATGGAGAGAGAGGAAGATACGAGGAGATGGGAGCATGAGAGGGGGGAGAGAGTGACAGAGAGAAGGAGAGGGGGGAGGAAAAAAGAGTGGAGTGTGGAATAGAGAGAAAAAGAGGGAGGCAAACAATAAACTTAAATAATGAATTAAACATATGACAGATTTGGGACAACCAAAGAGTTATCCATCCAATGAACGCTAAGCCTAAGTGTTAGCCTGATTATAGGGCTACTTTTCCCAGTTTTATCTCTTCATGATCTCAGCTGAGCCGATGTATTTTTATGTGCCAAAAAAGCTTGTTTCTGTGACGCTGATGCACTAAGACAGGATTTGTCACTACTCACTAACCAAGGTAATGGGAAGGTAGTCGAAACAGGCTGCTTGCCATGAGGGTGCTACTCCTCTACCACTACAGCAGAGCCACTTACAGGTAATGACACCGCAACATAGAAACACTACAACCCAGGCAATGGGAGAACACCGCAACGTCACAACACCACAGCGTACTAACAGCGCAACGTCACAACACCACAGCGTACTAACACCACTACGTATTAAACATCACAGCAGTAGTAATCAGCACAACATCATAACACAACAACACCACAACACCACAGCGTACTAACACCGCAACGTCACAACACCACTACGTGTTAAACATCACAACGTAGTAATCAGCACAACATCATAACACAACAACACAACAACACCACAACGAGAGACGTTGGAACTGCCAGGTGGGGTCTCTGTCCTACCTACTGCTGGTTCGTCTGACCTCTCCGGCGCCCACGCCATCTTGTCAGGGTGCCAGGAGCGCAGCGCGGGCAGGGCGGCACCGGGCATGCGGGCATACGCCTCGTCGTAGAGGGTCACCAGGCAGTGGGAGTTGGGGATGCCGTGGTGGGATAGGAGCAGCTTGCTGGGAAGACCCTGGAACAGCACACACACACACACAGACACACACACAGACACACACACACACAGACAGTCTTCCTCGAGGCTTTAAGGGCTGCTGATTTGTTTACATTCAGCCCCCCCCCCTTCCGCCTTTGAAAGTAGGAAGGAAAAAAGATTGCACCCCACTCCACCACCCACCAAGCCCCAAAAAGAATAACACACACACACACCCATTATAATGATATCCTCTTTTCACAGCTCTACAGCAATTTCATTCTTTCTTTATCTCTGTAACCCCCCTCATCCCTCAACCCCCCCCACCCCCACCCCAACAGCACCACCACCACCCCCCCACCCCAACAACACCACAACCACCACCACCCCTGCAATTGCTCAGCCCCTCAGACTGAGACTTAATGCTCCGGACCATATTCTGATATTTGAATCATTTCAATACAATTCATTGCGATGCGGTTTAGGTCTGTTCACTACAGTTCAGTTCAATTCCATGTAATTCAGTTCAATTCAATTCACTTTGTTAACCCCAAAGCAAATTGTAGTGTCAGTTAACTCCACAGTGTCCACCGTTTCAGAACAAGACAAAAATCTACTGTGGTAAAAACACGCCAATGTCCTCCTCTCTTCTTTACTTCCCTCTCTCGACCCTGCTTGATGCCCAGTCCATGCAGACCTTCACATTCAGCTTCACATTCCTGCCTTCCCTCTCGCCTCTATTTAACCAATCATTGATCTGACGTGACTTGGCTCGCTTAGGGTATTTAAACATTGAGCTTGCTCTCACCAACTAAATCTTTCACTTCAGACATTACCTCCAGGAATGGAGGGCGGAAAAAAACTCATTTTTAAGTATTCCGATATCTCATCCTAGACTTTGAGGCCTTTGGTCGCAGGAGAAGGACTCTGCTCTTTGATTCACTCATCTCCTCAGATGAAAACGCAGGGCAGAGGAATGCAGATCTAACAAGCTTCTAACTGCCCAGAGGAATCAATGATTCTCACTGTTTCTGGTAAATACCAAAGTAGCTGAAAGCAACCAATGCAAGCCGCTCATTGAGAGCTGTATTAATAACTCTCTTTGTTTTTGAGTTAGCTTGGTCTGACCCATGTGAATTGTAGTTTTCTTATGCGTTTGAATGTCCGTCCGTGAATGTGAATGTATTACCAATCATACATCTACTGTATACATGTATACATGCGTGCAGTATTTGGGACAATCAGAGCATTATCCATCCCTACACAGTATGTATATCTATATTATATGTATGTATATGTATATATCTATCGCTACATAGATATAGCCGATGATGTGACCCACAAAGTAAGCAGTTTGTGTGATGTTCTGCATTTTGCTCTGGCAGCTGGAGACTTGCAGGTGAGGCTGACCTCTGCCCTCCTCAGGGCACTTCGTCTCAGGAAGACGTCTGGTCGATGGTTCCAATGAGGCTGGTAGTCTGACCGGCTGGTGCTGTTGGCCGTCTGACATTCCCTGCTGAACTGGAGAGTACAGGAGAGCCGAGCAGAGCAGAGGAGAAAAGGATGGAACAGGAAAGGAGAAAACAGAGGGCAAAAGAGAGAATGAGAGAGGATAGCAAAGAAGACCCAATAAGGCTACAAACACGACACAGTGAGCACAAACCCCCTGGCACAAGCTCAGCAAAAGCTCACACTGTCCCATCGACTGGAGCTGTTCTACATCATTTCTAAAGACATCCGTCGGTCCAGAGACTGCACAAGCACTCCCACAGTCCGGCTCCACGTCAATGCAATTATTCTGACCCCCACTCCAGCCTCTCCCACCGCAGGTCTCTGCTGATATTGCTCAACTGAAGCCCTCTAATCACTTTGGTATAGATCTGAATGGTGACTGGGAGGCCAGCCCAACCCTTGGCGCCCCGCCACAAAGATAGTTTGTTGAAGATCTTTGGCACGAGAGAGCACAAGGTTGCTCATGTTCTCACATTCAATTAAAGTTTAAGGCCAACTTGACTCTTTAGAGCAGCTTAAACTACTCTGTACTTTGCTTCCGTCATTAAAACCCTCGGCCACTTTACAATGATTTGAATGAGTGGTGCAGGAGCGCTATTAGATCAAATATAAATGTGACAGACTTACCTGCAGTTTCTCTTCCACCCAGTTACCTATGAGGACTTTGTTGCCATATTTCTGCTCTATCCTCCAGCCAGGTAAACTCCACTTATCGCAGTAGGGCTCTCGTTTCCCCATGTTGCACAGGTGTCTCTCTCACACAAACACACACGGACACAAGCACAAACACACACCGAGACAAACTGCATTCACTGTGTATCTGGATGTGTGCTGTGCTATATCGGAGCAGGAATTGCCATTCAAACACTGAGCATGAGCCGGCACTATGACATAGGCACGGTAGAGGGAGAAGTTCTGTTGCTATGGATACAGCAAACATTCTGTGGCTGACAGTACAGACAGGCAGCAGTGGCACTACTTAGGAGAGAAAAGGAACAATTATATCTCCTTCATGTCTGATTATTTTAAAGAGGTCTCATTACGCAGTCTTTAAGCTGCATTTTTGCCGTTGGATCGAAACCGTTGTGGAACTGGAATAGCCTTAAAACACGATTGCTCACAATAATTAAACATTCAAAGGTATCTTTTAGCATAGTCTTTAATGTAAAATACATGACAAGGAACATCAAAATGAATGCTGATATCAATTCATGTTCCCTAAAGAAACCCACATATTAGAAACCATGGCAGAACCAGTTCATTTTAGAGAGTTTTGACATAATTCACAACACTATCCACAGCCTGTGTTGCTGAAGCAAAGCTGAGCCAGCCCTGGTTTATAAAGTTAACAATACCATGGAAACCGTCTGTCACATGGTGCCAGGTGACAGCCAATCCCAGGTCAAGCAGCCTCTTCCTGTAAAGTATCCCATCATCCCTCAGGACATCAAACTCGCAGGTGAGGACGAACGTGGGCGGAGCCAGGCGAAGGACGTCATCGTTGGCCAACAAGGGCGACACCTCAGGGTCCAGACCCGCCTTGACGGCGTGGTACACCTCGCCATCAAAGTCGTGGGAGGGGGGGTCCCGGTAGCCCCTCGTCAGGCAGGCAGGGGGCAGGTTGGTCGGGGAGAGCCACTCCTGGTACCTCTGCCTGAGCTCCAGGGGCACATGCACGCCATCCAGCACATCCAGGCACCGGGACATGTCCCCGTTGAGGTACTGCAGGAAGTAGAACGCCACCCGGCCACGGAACAATATGGGCACGGCGTGGTTCTGCTGGTACGAGGGCAGACTGAAATCGGCCATCTGCAGAGCTGGGTAGATCAGGACCTGGGCACAGGGAGAGGGCAGGTGTCCAGACGTCCTCCTCGCCAGGCGCTGGCACAGCGCGGCTGCCAGGTTCGCTCCAGCACTGTCGCCGCCGACCGCCACTCGGGCCGGGTCCACGCCAAATTCCGCCTCAGCCACAGACAGGAAGTGACACGTTGCGGCCTCGCAGTCATCCAGCTGTGCAGGGTACCTGTGTTCGGGGGCCAGGCGGTACCTGAAAGGGAAGGGGATGGTACAGGGGGAGGAGCTGGATTTCGAGGATTTGTGTCCAATCCTGTGACAGATCACAGCCAAGTGGGCAGAACTGTACTGATTTGCGAGTGGTGAAAGGAGACTCACCCCACAGACACCACTGTGGTCTGGGACTCCTTGGCGATGCGCCTGCAAATATCGTCGACGATATCTGATCAGGAGACACAAAGGGCTTCTTTAGAACTAGGAGAGAAGTTGTGACACACACAACCACCATTGCATAACAAGTAGACCACTATTCTTCAAGGTAGGCAATGATTTATTGCTGTGGTGATGAGCCAATTCTTTTTTTCTTTTTTTAAATTATATTTTTATTATAATCATTTTTGTAATATTTTATTTATAACCACAAAGAGTGTTGGAGGGAGACAGACAAGCAGGGAGAGAGAGGGGGAATGTGTGCAGGGCCAGAATCGAACTCAGGCCCCTGGTTACGACCTTGGCCATAATGCCCTTAATCAATTCATGATCTCATTATTGACTCATTCATATATTCATTCAGTGAAACCCCTAAGCACATTTCAATCGTTGGCGTGCTCTTAGAACCAGTGAAATCTGTCTAAAGAGATTAACTCTGTGTGTGGGATAGAGCTTGTCTGTGTGTGGGATAGAGCTTGTCTGTGTGTGGGGGCGGAGCTTGTCTGTGTGTGGGGTGGAGCTTGTCTGTGTGTGGGGCGGAGCTTGTCTGTGTGTGGGATAGAGCTTGTCTGTGTGTGGGGCGGAGCTTGTCTGTGTGTGGGGTGGAGCTTGTCTGTGTGTGGGGTGGAGCTTGTCTGTGTGTGGGGTGGAGCTTGTCTGTGTGTGGGATAGAGCTTGTCTGTTTGTGGGATAGAGCTTGTCTGTGTGTGGGGGCGGAGCTTGTCTGTGTGTGGGGTGGAGCTTGTCTGTGTGTGGGGTGGATCTTGTCTGTGTGTGGGGTGGAGCTTGTCTGTGTGTGGGGCGGAGCTTGTCTGTGTGTGGGGTGGAGCTTGTCTGTGTGTGGGGTGGAGCTTGTCTGTGTGTGGGGCGGAGCTTGTCTGTGTGTGGGGTGGAGCTTGTCTGTGTGTGGGGTGGAGCTTGTCTGTGTGTGGGGTGGAGCTTGTCTGTGTGTGGGGCGGAGCTTGTCTGTGTGTGGGGTGGAGTTTGTCTGTGCACCTTACCTATGCTTCCGGTCACCCAGCCTCCCCCGTGGAAGTAGACCATAGCCCTGCCCAGGCCCTCCCAGGCCCCCGTGGGCTCATACACCCTGATCGGCACCCCTGAGAACCTGCCATCCTTCACACGCAGCCCGGGGGGAACGGGCTTGATCCGGACCAGGAGGAAGGCCCTGATCCAACGTGTGATGCCGATCTGGGAACACAGACCCAGACGCTCCAGGATCCGGCCCTAAGGGGGGGAGGGGCGACGGGGGAGGGTTGGAAGGGGGAGGTGGGGTGAGTGGGGTTGGGAGGGGTGCGATGGGTTAAGGGGGATAGGTAGGGTGAGGTAAGGGTGGGGGATTACGTTATGTGGGGTGTGGTGGGTGGGTGTGGTTGAGAGGGGTGGGGTAGGTGGGTGAGGGTGGGGGGGGGGGTGGACAAGGGAGTGGGGTAGGTGGGGCATACAGGAAGAGTGAAGGTGGGAAGGCAGGCCGACATTCTACGGTGATCCATCAACGGAGAGGCAAGATAAACCGTTTTATGTCTCGCCACACAATTACAATCAAAGGCTTGTTGACATTTATGACAACAATAAAACATTGTAGTTAAGTAAGTCATTCAGAGAGTTCATCTGTAATCCAGGCATGCTGCTTCTTCTTGGTTTGGCCCTCTACCAGATGGTTCTTTGTAAAAGAAAGTTACTAACCATTGTGAAGGGCTTTTGGAGGAAAGAGCACATATACATTTTGCTAAATCAGCATTGTGGGAATCATGAACTCAGTATACTCAAGAGCCAAAGTTAAATCTCTGCACCTTCACTGAGTAAACGCATCATTAAAGTGTGCACTCATGCCCTTGTGTAAACAGCTCCAACCCAGAAAGTCGGAAATGACTTTGAGTTTATCAGGGGGGGAATAGAGGACACTAAAAGGACAACCATTTCTGTGGAGTTAGAAACCAGAAGCTTTTTTTTTAATAGGTCTGCTGCAACTCAAAAGCCATGTTTTCCTTTACACTGTGGAATAGGTTCCATTCATTATTCCACTAGAGAACATGAACATGAACATGATTTGACTTGCAGAAAACATGAAATAATAAGCAGTAACAATTCCGGGGATAAGACACTCACCACAATCGCTATGCCAACCAACAAGCCATGAACTACATGCAGTTTCCAAGGATTCGCAACCCCAGGAGGAATGTCTGAATTCATCAGCTCCGAGTATACAAGGCCAATTACCAGGAGGAGGAAGGCAGCGACGAGCGCAGCAAAGCCAATTATTAAAATTGCTGTGGCGATGTCCATGCTGCCTTGAGTTGGAAACAGTGTAGGTGATGGTCTGTGCAGGTAAACATTTCACCCAGCTAGTCCCTCACTCCTCCCACATCTCTCTCTGAAGCCACATTGTTAACCCCTGCTCTCTCTCTCTCTCTCTCTCTCTCTCTCTCTCTCGCTCTCTTAAAGGGCATGTTTGACTGACCCAGTAGTCAGGCACTATAAGGGAATTCCTAAGTATTGTGATTATGATTTGATTTGAAAGATTTGTTTGAGAGGATTTTTAAGCGTTTTTCTCACAAACGTCACGTTTGTGTGTAATGCTCACAACTTTAACAGGCACTCCAAGTGACAGGTTGTTCAACAACCTTCATTTTAATTTGGAACTTATTCAGCATTCATTACCAACCCACACACGTTGTTGAGAAACTGTAAACCCACACTCTGTTTGCATTTCTCATAGGCAACACAGTGACTAATAGTCTTCTACATAAACAGACCAGGCGGACTGTTAAGATAAAGCAAATCTGTACATGTATTTATAACTATATAGTTGAGTTAGTTATGTTCCGTGAGTATCTATCTACTCCTGGGATAAAAAGCCTGTACTTTATCGATTCATCTGTAGATGGCAGTGATGGCTTGAGTGATAATAACCAACCACCACTGGACACAGGACACAGTGGTGGTTGGAAGGTTTCGAGAAAACAACATTCATCAACGAGACTGGATGTCTTTCTATGTATAAAACATCCGACTCTGAAAGCATTTTGCTGGATATCCATAGTATGCAAGAACGTTTGTAAATCTGTTCTCAAAACCAAGTAGGATTTCCCTGTGTTTTATTCCAATAAACGACAGAAAAGGGCCAGCATCTGGATCTATTTTCCAGGACTAGCCAGCCCCAGAGAGTCTCCCAGTGTGGAAGAAGCTGGGCCTGGCACAATGCAGCCATTGTGAGTTTTGCTCTTTAAAGCCATCCCATATTCTGAAAAAGCCCTCAGCCTTTCAGCTAAACCCAAGGTTCAGGCCAGAAATCACAGCCTGGAATCTCATCTGCAGCTCATGAATTCACTGGATTTTTTTCAGGTAATCATGTGGAGTTTCAGTCCCTCTCTCTCTGAGACAGTAAGTTCATTTCTAACTGCACTGTCACAGGAAATGGTGGGACACCGAGCTGGGATGACCACAACTCAAGATAGCAAACATGTTTTCTTGTTTGGATCTCAAAGACTTGTCATAAAGGGTGTGTGTGTGTGTGTGTGGAGAGAGAGAGAGAGAGAGAGAGAGAGAGAGAGAGAGAGAGAGAGAGAGAGAGAGAGAGAGAGAGAGAGAGAGAGAGAGAGAGATGTCATAGAACAATCATTTCTAAGAATACAACTTTTGCATCAAGTGGTTTTTACAATAACATGCATGTTACTTATTATCTAGCCTGGTCAATGTGACTCCACAATCAACTGTAGAAGCAGATATGACTGGCTGGGAGTCCCAAAGACAACCACTCAGCAGACACCCAATGAAGCAACATATCCCTACCCAGTCAACCTGTCAATCAGGATTAATGCTCACACAAACCTCCCCTCAGATACCAGTCTCCTCGTCACTGCTGAAGCTGCTAAATTGTAAAGTAAGCTATATCTGTGAGCGAGCAGAGGCGGTAGCGTTTACGTCCAGGATAAGTTTTGGAATACAACACCGAAGACGGCACTTATAACCGATTCAGTAGCGCACTACCACTAGAACCACGTCCGTCTCGCTGTTTTCCTGTCGTTCAACGTTTACTAACTTACCTGCGTAATAAACGATTATATTTAAAAGACAAGACTGACAGTATACGCGAGTGGGATAACATGTCCGAAATATTTCAATTGAAGGGATTGTTTTAATTTCCGCCGGGATCCTATATGTCTTGAAACTTCGACTTGGCTGCACAAGATAGTGGTAGTATACGGATAACTCAGAAAAGCACTTTTGAACTCTGGTCTGGCAGGGGGGAAAAACGTCGAGATTAGAGGTTTACCTTGCTCGGGTCCCAAGTGCATACAAACGCGTAACAAAGACGTTTGGTTACCCAAGGAGCTGAAGCAAGATGGATTTGAAGGTTTTGGGTTCTATGCTGTTTTTCCCCATTCAAATGATCTATTACATAGTCAAAGCAAGTGTGTTGTCACTGCTACCAAGCAGAAGAAAAGACTTGAGCCAAGAGATAGTTCTGATCACCGGCGGTGGAAGAGGCATCGGCCGTTACCTGGCCGAGGAGTTTGCCGAGCAGGGGGCTAAAAAGGTAAATACAACAACCAAATTCAAAATTACAACTATGTGTGTTGATATACTGCATTTTATAACGTATTATTATTATTATTCGTTTATTTATTTTGCTTATCAATGTTTGATTTAATAATGTAATTCATCAAGAGTTGGCTTTGTAAAACTTTCTGATTGGGACACTGTTAGACACTTAGCTTATCACACATTATTTATGCATGTGTACAGGCTTAGTTTCAGTGATTACATTCCGTCAACAAGGAATGCAATCACGTTCAGAACTTAGTTGTGGCCAAGTAATTTTGACTTTAGGATTTGAAGGGTTTGTTACTCATTATTATTACATAGTGTTCTACACCACAGACTCCCATAAAATCCCACTCTTGATAACCAATGCTTGGTGCGTGACACACATACACACACACACACACACACACACACACACACACACACGCACACTGTATCCTTCTCTTGGAGTGGCAGGTACACAGTGAGTGCCAAATACATGAGTTAATTCTCTTGTTATCAATTGTTTCCTGTGTGGTGGAAAGGCAAGGGTCATGACCTTCTAGTAGTCAGACCAATGAGATTGCAGGACACTGACCTCGATATTTGGGTCATGAGGGGTTCATTCTATGGCCAGGGCTCCAGAACTCTAAGGTCCCTGTCTGTGACATCAGCATGGAGCATCAGCAAGAATGCCTGACAGTGACATATACACAGTCTAGCCGACACAACACTTCTCATGTTCACAACAGATCCTTTATCACCTGGACACCAGCAGGGCGAACCTTAACCCTTGTGTGGTTTTAAGGAGCTAAAATGTACCACCACTGTATTGAACAGCAGAAAACAACCTCTGAAATGTGATGACTTTCACTAGTGACCTCAACTTTCAGGGAATTATCAATTCCATGGGTACATAGATTGTCTTAGACTGTGTTTATGGCAGTTATATAAAAAATAATTCATACACCACAAGGACATACACACAATGACAAATGTAGATTATGGTGTGTGTACTACTGACTGAAGCCTTAAGGACACATTTTGCAATAAAAAAGTGCGGTCCTGATTACATGCAGTCTTTTGCACTGTGAAGAGAGAAACCCCAGCTATTGATGAAGTTTGCGATGAATTACATGTCGTTTTTTCATGCTAAATAGATCTGGGGTTTCAAATTCAATTAAGCTGCTTTATTTGAAGGGTTTAGAGAAGATGGGTCATTTTTACACTTAGGACAAGGGGAGTACATATTGTTAAGACAACAAGGTTTTCTGTAATCAAGTGCATTGAGATACTGTATCTATCTATGCAGAGTGTTGGTGGGAATGCAGAGTTCAGTCTAGAAATACATTGAAAGTACATATCAGTATCTCTCACATGAAATACCACATCGTACATTTTAGTCTGAATCAGAATGCTGGTCTAGGTCTGCCAGGATAATGTAACAATTGTTACAATGTAACAACCAAATTGGAGGTATCCAGCTCCACTTGTACTTGTGCTTGATATGAACCAACCCACTGTAGCGCGACAGCATGTCTCAGCAGCCTGCCTCACCCATCCAAAACATGCACCCAGACGATTTGGTTTGTTTGTTATAAATAGCCTGCTTCCACCACACCTCTCCCTAACAAGGAGTAGTCACTTAGGCTTGAAATGCCGCAGTGAGTGCTCTGACGGCAGAGCTGCCAGGGCCTCAGTCCAGGCATAGGCCCCTCAGGGAGAGCTCAGCTCGCCTGTGGAAACCAGAGCAAGCCAGCGTCCAAACATGCCAGCTTAATCACACAATGTGTTTGGTTAACTCTTCGATGGTATTGTGTTCGGAAAACTTCCAGCAAGGAGCAGTAAATCTCTCTTGACAGACAGGGATGCGGTTATCTCCGGACGTCAAGACTCTACACGTTTGACAATCTACTTGAGATGCTAAAATCCCTAGATGTGGATGTTTGGTTTGGTCTTTTTCTTCGATAACTGTTGTTGTGGCCGTCCAATAGGTGGGCCCTCTTAGCCCACTGGCCAAAGACTGGCAGTAGAGGCCTCATGTTCAAGTGAATGACATCAGCCTCCATTTTCCTTTCAGTGCCATATCCCCCGGGGGAACAGGGGAGAGGGAAGCTGTGGGTTTTAAAAGCTATACTTTGCAGCTGCACAACAAAGGATGTCAGGAGGCCTTTCAGCAGCTCTATTGTTGAGTATTATCAAGGTGTGAAGACCTTGAAAACAACACCTGCACTAGAACGCCTCACAATGACCTCCCTTCAAGTGTAGAGATGCTGAGAAAGAAATGGGGCATTCATCAATAGGACTAGGTCTTTGGAACACTCTAGAACGACTCGCCCCAGTTTGAGGTACTCTGTGACCGGAAAGAGCTGAAGATAGAGAGAGGGGGAGCGAGACCGAGGCCTATGAAGAAAGGGGGAGAGAGGGGGATGCAACGAGAGAGGGGGTGTGGGGATGCAAAGAGAGAGGGGGAGTTTATAAGAAAGAGGGCGAAAGGGGGATTCCAAAACAGAGGGAGGGAGAGAGGGGTATGGAGAGAGGCAGAGATGGGTATGCATAAAGTGTGTAGCAGTGGGACGTTCGTCCAGGCTAAGGAGTTGTTCCAGCAGGGGGTTCAAAGGAATGGAAGAGAGCTTCCACAGCAGTTAAGCTGACTGATTCACCACTGGGAGCAGATCTATTCACTTGGCTCTCCATGGTCTCTTTGTAACTATAAATATATAATGATCGTTCATGAATAACAGGGCGGTTATTGGGTCTACATTTGGCATTTCTATCTTTATTGGGCCATTGAACTATGTTTTGACGAGCTGTTTTGAACAAAATAGTCTTAGTTTGGTCACTGTATGACTGTGTGTGGATGTGTGTGTGTGTGTGTGTGTGTTGGGGGGAGGGAGGGAGGCGGGAAGCACACTGCTCCCAGCTGGTTATTGCCCTACATCTGACCCTCCTGTCTCCACACTAATTAGACGGCGACAGGCGACTGCTTCCTGAACTCCTGATGCCCCCTCTGTGCCCCCCTCCTCATCACGTCCGTCCCCCCACGCCCCTATGTGTACACACACCCCCCCTCCCCCCAGCTCTTCTGTGTCCCCATCTTCTGCCTTTCCTCTCTATGCCCCTCCCTTCCCCCGCCCTTCTGCCCCCACCCTCCGCCCCTCTACCTCCCCCCTTTGCCTCTCCCCTCTCTGCCCCTCTGTTCCAGCAGCGCTGGCTTATTGAAGGGCTGTGTGGTAGGACGAGGGCCTACTTGTCCTACCTGCTGCTTGATAGAAGCCGCTTCATTCACAGCCAGTCACATTTGTAAACAGGACAACGGAAAGGTTCTCGGCTCAAATATATTCTTTGTTGACGCGGTGCCCCCTCAAAGTAATTACTGTATTCTCTCTGGAAAACTCTGAGGGACAGAGAGCAATCAGAAAGTGTTTTCTTACCTTTCCCACTGAAGGGCTCTCTACTGATGGTAATTTGGTCCTCCATTGTCTGTCCTGATGGGCCTGTGTTTTGAAGCCAGTGATAAGCATAATGAATTGAATAACAACTTACCAGGAGAGACCTGGCTAAGAGGCCTTTTTAATGAGAACTGTCAGGTTTGTTTGTTAGGCTGAAATCCCATTAAAGGCTTGCATTCATTTATCAAGGCAGGCTGAGGGCCTGTCCAGTCTTCCTCATTACTCTGGCTGAGGTGCAAATGAAGCAAATAGAAAGCCACCCGAAACAAAGGCCGAGGAGAAGATAAACTTTTGGAGGCTTGCATTTGTCAAAGCCCTGCATATAATATAGATTAGACTTGGCTTTTGCTTCCCCTCAGTCTGAACCTGCCAGCACACAAAGCAAGCAAACGTTTCACCCCCCGGGCCTCTTTCCTGGGATGCTGGAGTCAGCACAATCTGAGGGGAGCTGAGGCTTCCACGCCAGAGGAGGAAGGATGGGAGAGCTGTGCTCCAGACGATGGTTTCTATTGCAGCGCTGAAACCTTTGCACGACAGTTTGAGGAGTGAACGCGCACACTTGCGCCACTCACACGCTCACACACACAGGATCGCTTTCCAGAAGACTTTCCGCTCAAATATTAACCTTGGTCACGGGCGACTAGCCAAATCCCCCATCTCACCCCCCCGCGCCCCCAGACTCCGTGACCAGTAGAGACTTTGGGGCTCGTCTATCCAGCAGGCCGTGTAATGTCCCAGAGAATGTGTGTGTGTGAGAGAGATGACCAAGCCTCACCCCCTGATTTCATTACCTTTCCCTGACCCCAAAGACTGACAGATCTAAGTGCCCAATCACTGGCACCCCTCCTCCTCCCCCCCATCCTCCACACACACACACACGCACACACACACACACACAGACACACGCACACACACACACACAGCTTACTCTCTCTCCCCTCCTCTCCCCTCCTCCCTTCTCCCGTATTCCCCGGTCAAATGACTAGCCTTCATTTACTCTGCCAGCCCATAAAGAGACAGTCCATTCACACATCCCCCACCACCCACCCACCCACCCCCCCGCCCCCACCCCCTGCTCCCACCCCCCTCTTTAATCCTACTCTGGGAGTCTGAAAACACCTCCTTGTTCTGTTCTCTGGCCGTGAGAAGGCCTGCCCTTCCTGTAGATGTTCCCCACACCTCCAGCCCGTCTTTCTGTCCTCCGAGCCCAGCCGTGAACTCCCTGACTGGCACGTTCAAATGCATCTTGCCTTGTTCACTGAACCAGGAAGTTGGCATGAAGGTCCATAGTAGCTACTCTTATAGCCTAGACAGGATGGAATCTCACAGCCTGACTTTGCTGATATGTCTACACTACACAATACTCATTTATATTTGGGTATGGGTTAGGTCTGTTTATTACTTTTCATTTATTTATTTATTATTGTTGACATAGTCAGTAAATGGTACCTCAAAATAACAAATTAAATGATACCTATCTAAATAAAAATCGTACAAAATAAATGTATATAGCTTTTACGTTGTTGGTAAACCCTGGTCCCCCCTGCCTGTGTCAGTTGATCCTGTGGGGCCGGACAGAGAAGTGTCTGAAGGAGACGTGTGAGCAGATCTCCCTGAGAGGAACCGAGTGCCACTACTTCCTGTGTGACGTGGCCAATCGGGAGGAGGTTTACAAGCAGGCCAAGGTGGTCAGAGAGAAGGTATTTTTTATCAATGTTATTTTTTTACCTGAGTAGATTCCTAGCTGTCTAGATTCCTAGCTGTCTAGATTCTTAGCTGACTAAATTTCTAGCTGTCTAGATTCCTAGCTGTCCAGGTTCTTAGTTGACTCGATTCTTAGCTGACTAGATTCCTAGCTGACTACATTCCTAGCTGACTAGATTCCAAGCTGACTAGATTCTTAGCTGACTAGATTCCAAGCTGACTAGATTCCTAGCTGACTAGATTCCTAGCTGACTAGATTCCTAGATATGTTCTTTCCGAGCTGTCTAGCTGCTCCATCTGTTGCTGAGGTCAACCTCCAGTAGAAATGTCTGGATGAGATAAGAGTGTAGAGTATTACCATCGCTCAGCTGCCTTGCTACTACATGTAACTCCAGCCTTTTATGAGAGGAGGACAAGTCCGATAGCATCTCTTTGAGAGGGGGATGAAGGCGATGTTTTAGTGAGCGTGGCTGTGCCGCTGTTCCCAGGTGGGGGACGTGACCGTGCTGGTCAACAATGCAGCGGTGGTGCATGGGAAGACCCTGATGGAGAGTGACGATGACGCTCTGCTGAAATCCCAGCATGTCAACACCATGGGCCAGTTCTGGGTAAGAGGCTGAGAGCGAGATATGTGTTTGAGTGTGTGTAGTGTGTGTGTGTAGGGTGTGTATATGGGGTTTGTGTGTGTGTGTAGGGTGTGCGTGTGTGTGTATCTAGGGTGTGTGTGCGTGTGTGAGGAGGGCTTCCCCACTGTAGATTAAGATTATCCTTCTGCTAAAAATGCCTTTGCGTGTTGACATCAAGCGAATGCCTGAGGTTGGTGGTGATGTGTGTATGTGTGTGTGTGTGTGTTTGAGGGCTGCTGTCAAGTCAGTCCCTGTTGGGTTGAGGGTAATGTCAGGGTATTTCCAGACTGTCATAGATCACAACACATGAGAGGGCCTCTTAGGCGCATATTGTGCCTCCCCGTGTCACTGGAGATCAAACAGACATATTGTATGCAGACAGAAACGCAAATATCAGCTAAATGGAGGTGGAAATGTAATCTGTGACTCGGCTTTGACCCCATGCTCTGTCTCTCCGTCTCCCTCCCTCTTTCTCTCTCTATCCCTCTCTCCTATCCCTCTCTCTACTATCCCTCTCTCTATGCTTCTATCCCTCTCTCTCTCCACCCCCGCCCTCCAGACGACCAAGGCGTTCCTCCCCAGGATGCTGGAGCTGCAGCACGGTCATGTGGTGTGCATCAACTCCATCCTGTCTCAGTCTCCCATCCCCGGGGCCATCGACTACTGCACCTCCAAGGCCTCGTCCCTGGCCTTCATGGAGAGTCTGACCCTGGGCCTGCTGGACTGTCCTGGGGTGGGCTGCACCACCGTGCTCCCCTTCCACACCAACACAGACATGTTCCAGGGCATGAGAGTCAGGTGAGGGGGAGGGCTGGTGTATACGGAGAGGTCAGGGGTCACGTTTTTTAAGGTGGGACTTCAACTGGAGTCCTCGGGAGTTTGTCCCGTTCATCCAGCCGTAGTTGGATCTCCACGTTCCTAATGACGTTCTCAAGTTCATCAGCTATACAGTGTTTACTGTATTTATACATGTGTACTAACTCGATGGCGTTCCTGCAGGTTTCCCCAGCTCTTCCCTCCACTCAAGCCCAAGACGGTGGCCCAGAGGACGGTGGATGCAGTCCGGACCAACACTGCCTTCCTCTACCTGCCCTGGACCATGCACGCGCTCGTCTTCCTCAAAAGGTAATGCTGCTTCCACTCCACAGAGCCCAGATGAAGACTCCAGCTCCACCCTCCATGCAATCTGGGGTCTTTTTGTGTCATTGTGTGTTGTGTTGTACTGCCATTATGACCTGTTTGCGGTCCTTCTGCGGTCTTTTTCATCCTTGATTATCTGCGGCACGTCCTACACTTATTTTGGATGAAAAGCTTCTGCTCAGTGAATACGTGTAAATGTGTGACATCCTCTAACTGTGTATTCCTCGCCCCCCCCCCCCCCCCCCCCCCCCCCCCCCCCTCCACCCATCCACCAGCTTCATGCCCCAGGCAGCGCTTGAAGAGATCCACAAGTTCTCCGGAAGCTACACCTGCATGGACACGTTCAAGGGGAGGACGTGAGGGAGGCTGGGGCTGAGAGGGAGAGAGAGGCCAGCCGACACCATGAACCCTGGGGGGGTGGAGGGGGCGGGGGGGGAGGGGGGTGTATGAAAGGGAAGCAGTCATGGACTGGACTGGGACATTGAGCAATGCTGGAGGTCTCCTCTTAACTCGGTGGCAACGTGTCTTGGAGACTCCAGAGAAGATGAAGATGTTCTTCAGAGCGTGTTGGACTCTCGCCTGGTGTCATTTCTGAGATTGTGCGTGTAGCTCGGAGGCCCCCGGAAACCTTGTCACTCTGAAGCCATAAATCAGTTGGAATGAACCACGTTTTGGGAGGTTTTCAGACAAAATAACAAACCGGTTTGTTTATGCTACTTTTATTCTATGTGTTATGTGTCTATGTATGATCATGATAATAAAGAAACTGTGTTTTAGAGAATTGAGATGTCGTTCATGCAGGGTGGAGGAGGAAGGAGGTGGTAGGAGGAACAGGAGAGGTGGGATTGGAAGGGGGAACGTGGTAGCAGTAGTAGTTGGTACTTTATTCACCCTCGAGGGGAAATTACGGGAAATATTAAACCTCATCTGATTTCATGCCAACCGTGGAATCACTACCCACCTCACACCATGGTCAGTTCTTAAAAACAATCTGTGTGCTTGTTGGATTTCCTCTCAAAACGGGTCGATGTTGGAGGTTGGAGGAACTAAAATGGCGTCTTAACTATCTCGAATCACTTTAGAACTATTACCTTTGACATGTGCTATCATCTATATAGTTAGATGGGCTTAAAGACAAGACTGACAAAGGCCTGATTTTGACTTCCCATGAAGTTCTTACTGAAAAGATTGTAAAAGGTGTTTATCCACATTCAAACAGTTCCTTTATTGGGACTTGTATGGATTATTGGGAGTGCAAACTACATGGACTTAAGCCCCTACACAGCAACCCAGGATAGATTCTGGCTCAGGTCATTTCTTCATGTCTTCCTCTCTCACTGTACCCCACATTTTCCTTCTTTGGAAGTAGAAATGCTGAAGTATATCTTCCAAAAAAAGAAGTTCCATGATTAGGATTTGCTTTTGCTTCCACCAGCCACGATGTCTTGTTGTTTCTCGGTCTTTGCAGTGTTTCCTCACATTCTCTGCTTGTAAAACAGTTTGCAAATAGCAAACTGAGGAACTGGGAATGTATTTATCCATAGGTCATGTTGTGAAAAGCAGAGAAAGGTTAGCTCTGACATCAGCAATATAAAACAAGCAGGGTGCAGAATACTCAGCCAGAAGGTAAGTAGTTGTGGCAGTAGAGACACCGTGGAAAATAACTTTTAGTCTTGGTCTCACGGTGGGTATCTGTCATCTTTCTTCTCCAGCCGCTAAAGGATGCTCACTGACTTTATGTCCAACATTAACAGCTCTGGAAAAAAAATCCAAAAAAGAGTCCACTGCACCTTTTTCTTTCC
>NC_061068.1:12778552-12807615 GCF_021917145.1 Hypomesus transpacificus | reverse complement strand
TATTCTACATTATTCCACTATATTTTACAATATTTCACTCTATTCTACAATATTCCACTCTATTCTACTACATTCCACTATATTCTATTGTATTCCACCCTATTATACTATATTCCACTTTATTATACTATATCCCACTGTATGCTGCTCTCCTCTATAATGGTCCTGCTGCTGGGGCAGCCTATGTGAGGTCAAGGTCCAGGGGTTCACAAGGGGGCTCCTCTCCCTCTCTAGCCAGGGAGGAAGAGCTCACTGATGGGCTGCAGCTGCACAGAGGCAGCTACCAGAGGAAACACTGGGAGGTTTCCAAGCTAACTAAAATGTTTGATATTTGTTTCGTTTTCTGAACATATCGTTTGATATTTTTTTGACATCCTATTATACAGTATACTGTATATTACACATCATATATGCTAATTCCACCACTGCGTCATCAATTCCGTAAGTGTTGTGAAAGGCTGCGTGCAGGGGAGGATGCTGGTGAGGTCATGGTTGTCGAAAGGAGGAAGAAAAGGGAGTGCATGAAAGGCATGAAAGGGAGTCCAACACATTTGAGCAGGAAGTGATTCCAACCAACTGGTTGTGAGGCGTCGTCTTCAGCTGTGACATCATCACCCTGCAGGCTGCATGGTTCTAATGAGATCCTGTTACATTCACAGGTCCTCCTTTCAAAACTTTGACGAGCAGGAAGAAAGGAGAGGATCAGAGAACTCATGAAGCACAATTCCTCACATTCTGCCTAATTTCCCTAATATTATCTTCTCACCAAAGGATCTATTATCCTGAAGAAGAGTTTCTTTGTGCAGCGGTGGCCAGGCCAGTGGGGCATTCAAAAATGGAGAATGGGTATAATTCAATGATTGTAATGGACCCAAAATTATGTATTATTATGATTTGCATAAAGCCCTGTGAAAAGGTTTGCCCCCCACCTCCCCAAATCCTTGACAAAGGTTAGCAAAAGCATCAGACCATAAGAAATGTACCACGTTTCCTTTTAACAGAAAGGAAATCTGTGTTTTAAAATAAACAATTAAAAAATATCTTGAAAAAACCCCCATCAAAGAATATGCCCCTGTGATACTTAGGCCTATTTGACGTCACTTGAGGGTTGTTGGTGCAGGAATGTACAGCGAGCTTTACGTACAGTCACATAGACTACATTGAGCTCCAATTCACATACAGAGCGATGCAGAACACATACAGAGAGCATCCACAAAGAGCTCCATCAGCAGGCAGCCTGTTGGTGCTCCACCCTGCTAACCTATGCCTGGGGCATCACTGTTGTGCCACAGGCACCCCCCCTCCCTGCCACCGCCAACACTCCCTCCACCCCCCACTGCCCACCCCCCACTGAGCTCTGAGTGACAGATGAGCTTCTTAGAGGGATTTTATGATTCAGATGACAGTCGTCGTCGTCCCCCCCCCCCCTCCTCCCCACCAAACACCCCCCCCCCCCTCCCCCTCTGGCTGGCTGTCTGCACTCTCTGCAGGGACCCCAGACTAGTACGGCCAGGTAGTGCATCGTGTAGATGGTGATGCGTGTGCACACACATCTTTTCGCGTGCAGGCTTGTGCACGTGTGGGTGACTGTCTGCGTGTGTGTTTGTGTGTGTGTGCATGCGCACACAAGAGTGCGTGTGTGTGTGTGCCCTTGCTTTAACACACAGAGATGGACCTTGGCTTCGGCAGATAAAAACACATTTGGCAGTGCTAATAAATCAAAGAATCTGATCACGTGAACTGGAGCTTTGCATGACTTTATATGAATGTACATCATTTATTCATATACTTAAATTATTTGCAATTAATTTATAATGAAAAACAATAGGTTATCTGAAGCAACATTTTCTATTTGTTTATTCTGTCCACATTAAGCATACCAAACGAACACAGCACAAGAAGCGACCCAAAGAAACATGAATATGATTGCTGGGAGCCCCTTAGCGTGTGCAGATACATGAGCCATAGATGACTATCAGCACGCAGGATATTTCCCTTCTTGTTATCTGTGGCGCCTGCCCTCGGCACACTATCACTCACTCTCATTCCCACATCACAGAACTGCTGCAGCCAGGGACTGGCCCGGGCCCTGCCTGACAGATTGGCACGCAGGGATTAAAGTCGGCTTCTGAGCCACTTGCGGATGCGGCCCAGGCAGCGCTGCCTACAGCCGGACGGCCAGGATACCAGGACAGTCGGGCCAAGGACCGTCACGGTAGTCATGGAAATGAACGATTTGCTCCGGTTGCTATCTATCTGAAGTCCTCCCAGAGACGTCCACTCCGATTTGGTTGACATGGCCGCCAATATGAGGCGGTCCGTGTTACGAGGCATTATGAGGCGTTATGAGGCAGTCTGACACATTTAGGGGTCGCCTGAGTCAGAATGGGGCGGTGTAGCCTCAAGTCTGAGGCAGTCTGAGTAATCATGAAGCTGAGGATGGGCAGGGAGACTGTTTAACCGTTAAGGACCAGGGATATCAAAGCCAGACAGGCTGGATGGAGACATATACTCGGTGCCACTGAGGCTCTGTCTGGGACTCAATTTGACCTGCCTCCAGATAGTACCTTGAGAGAGTCGAAAGCAGGACAATCAACAACAACCCATTCTCATGTTCCCCAAGGAGGATCCGAGGACCGAGTCTGACAAAAGAACACCAGTCCCAGTCTGTTACTGAGCGGGATAGTCATCTCACTGGTGTCATGGCTAGGCTCAAGGGAAGCGTCTCATCCACACTGGCAAACAGCACACACAACGACCACACTCCGGTTCCACGGCAGACAGTAGGAAGTTGCAAAACCAATAATCTTTGTGTAACCACCACTGTTACATCGTGTTCATTGATACTGTGGCAGGGGAGAACAAAAATAAACATCCACCATGAAGGGGGCCCTGGAAGGACTGCTGTGTAATGAGATGCTACACGGCAAGGTGAGAACATCATTGTGTGTTCGTGTCCTTAATCTGTTTGAACAGCGAGCGCCAAGTGAGTGAACAGAGGAGCATGGCTCACAGCTTGATGCAGTAGCCTCTTCTTCACAGTGAGTGGACATCTTCCTACGCCTCGTGATGTTGCTTGAGGTCCACGGTCGACAAGACGTACCAATTTGTGTTTTGGGGATTCCTTGACAAAAACAGTGTGTTTAACAGTAGAAAACTGTGTTCTGTACATAAAGTCTTCTAGACTGTCAAACACACTGTTTTGTGTATGTATATGTATGTATGTAAATATATTGTGCACATATTCATATGATTGCTCCGTTAGGTACAGTTATGGACACCCAAAGAAGTCTCAACCGTAAGGTTAGACCTTACTACACTGTCAAAGATATTGTTTCCTGTGCTTTTTTTAAAATAAACTCTCTCTCCCCTCTGCCGATGGTTGTGGACACACAAGGGCAGACATACAGGAAGACAGATGGTTTTTAAAAGACGCCAGGGCCTCTGTGCACATGTCTATTCCGCATACACTTAGTTAGTCCCCATCCAGCCCCACCCCTCTCTGTCTGTATACTTCCTCATCTTCTATATCCTCTGGGAGTGTGGACTGCAGTCACCATCTGTAAATGCTGCTGCCATGACATACAGTAGGGTAAAAAAACATGACATTTATAGCGTAGAAGCAAAGATGGAAGCTGGCACTAAAAGTCTGTTTCCGAAAGCAAACTATTAATGATGTGGGTGGTAAGAAAAGAAAAGGTTTAGCTTTCAGTTGGTAATTTGGTTTGCTAAAAGTCTGGAATGCTTACATAATCACCCGACTAATGCCAGTTCAATAATTAATAATTTCTTTGCACTTCACCACAAACGTACAAAGATAAATACTGTCAAAGAAGCATTCATTCCATTATTAAAATACACAATAAGGGCCAAGAAGAAAAGCAACCATTTTCCACAAAATGATGGGATTCCTCACAGGAGTCAATTTTGAGTTTCACTCATTTCAACCCCAACATTGCCTTCCCTATTGGTAGTTAATCAGTAATCCCAGAGTAGGGATTTGAGCTCCTTTTTTTTGCTTGTGATAAGGTGTTAGACAGGTTGCAGGGGATTAACATGCAGATTTGAACCAACACCACTTCACATTTCCCATGCAACCATTGCAAATGTATCCTAGGCTGGTAGGGTGAAATATTGTACCATCTGTGACGCATTCAGCACAGGGTCTCATTTCATGCTTAAACACATCAACTTTCTAATCCCTAATGTGGCATAGGCCGAGTTTTCCATTTTTAATAAGACATGCTTGAATTAAATTGAGGAAGAAGACAGTGACATTATTTACCACTAATGCTTGTTTTCAGGGTGACTTTGTCTCCCCCTGTTCAACTCAGCATTGTTAATTATGGAACAAAAATTCTCATTTCATATTAAATTGTTCAATTTCTACCATCCCGGCCTAATATGATATTCAACTGTTCATCTTTTCTGTCGTGTTGTTCACCAAAAGGGATTTTGTGGTATAATGATATCTCCCAACACATAAATGTACTTGACAGAATGATTTTCATTTGAAATGTTATTTTTTCATAATGTGGTCAAATGTGGCTAAGAGAACGTCTGTGAGGAGGTCTCTGACGTACTATGACCATGTTCCACTGATCAAAAAACTAGGCTTGTCTAATATAGTCATGATACAATGTCTTGTTCTATTTTCTGTTGTCTCTGTTCTATTTGCCACAAGTGTATCATTGAAGTTATTTTTAACATCTTTCAAACATGGCACCCTAACTAGAACACCAGACCAGACCGTTATTACAATCACAGCCTTTAATCAGTTTTGTCCTATCGAATTGATGGAAGAAGTGCCAAAATCAGTTTATTTCCAAGTGTCCTGCTTTAAAACAGACATGTCTCTCCACCAAAGAAAGCTGTCAGCAACGCGTCCAACTTCAGATTCCACAGGCCAGTCATAAAGTGTTTCTTAATTAAAAGGATGGTTCCCAAATAACAAGATGCTAATTAAGGATATTGGCAGTGAGTAGCTAAATTAGGCATTAAGAGCACTGCAAAACAGCACATTAATAGCCTGATATACTTTACAGGACTGAAATTCAAAGGGAGGGGGCTACAATTCTTATTTACAGAAAGTACTGGGACATTTTGTAGGGAGTTGGTTATTACTAATAAAACATTACCAGGACAGTTATATTTACTATGTGTCACCATTATATTTGTGTTTGCATATTAAATGATGTGAGTTGGGCTTCACAGTATGTGAAAAGGCTGTCATGAACTGTCATTAAAAGGGTTGTAAACAGGGTCTTCAAAGCAAAACATCACTGTGTCCACTAAGGGTGAGAAGAAAAAAGAATCACTTCCTCTATGGTATTGAAGACACGAGGGGTAGTGTGTGTACTGTGGTTCACATGCTGGCCCATGTGTGATGGTCTCTCTGTAGACCTGCTCAGTATGCAGAAGAACATCACACACTCACAGTATGACGCTCTGATATGTGGGGGTGAAAGGATCCATTGCATCGGTTAGACTTGCAAGTCTGTTGCACACGCAGATACACACACATAGACACACGCACACACACACACGCACACACACACAGACACACAATCACACACAGAGTCCATAAATTAAGCCCCCCTTCCAAAGTCAGTGAAGTAGAAGATATTGCTTATATCTAAATAATAAAAAAATAAAATAAAAATATTTCCCTTTCGGTTATGAGTCCTCCAGCTGTGTCGACATTACGTAAGTGCCTTTAAAGTGCCAGTCAAGTCTTGGCAAGGGAGACATACTGTATATGCAAGGCCCTGGTATGGAATAGTCCAGAAGGGGTAAGATTGAGGGCACAGGGTGTCTTCAGCTTATGGGCAGCAGATGTGTCTGTCCACGTCTTGCATCATTCGGACGGCGGTGATAGACGGACACGGCAAGGTGTCCACGCTGTGCAGCGAGAGGTGTCGGTCTGAGACCACTAATCCCATTGGACGGGTTAGACCAGCCGTGCATTTGATCTCTCTGGCCTAATCCGCCCCCGTCGGGCACATTCTCTCTGTGCAGACCTATCAGCCGGTCTAACTCCGTGCCCTGAAGCCCTCTCTCCTCTCACCACCACACCACACGGCGTCAGTGTGGTGTGCGCTTTCCTGCACGTACACATGCACACCCTACAACCCCCCACCCCACTCCTCCGCCACACAACTGACCCCTGCCCTGCCCCCCTCATGGCCTCTCCTCTACCCCCTCCTCTCGCCTGACACGACTGCAAACTGGTGTCCAGAGAGCCTCACTCAACTGAGCCCCTTTGGATGGTGAAGGGTGTTTTGGAGACCCCAACGCAGTCTAATGGCTTCCAATTTGAGGGATGAAGCCAGGGAACAAAAAATAAATACAAAAAAAAAAGATTCCAAACCAGAGAGCTGTGTCGAGGCGTAAATGTTTACTCGCTATTGGCAATGAAAGGAGAAAAACAAGGCCTTGATTCAGACGAGGCTCCCAGAAAACTGAAGGAGAGGGAGTTGGGGGTGGAGGGGGGGGGGGTTAGATGGCTTGTTATCGTCAGGGGACCAGGGAAAATATGAGGCGTGTTTGAGAGGCATTTTAGTTGTCTGGCAAGGGCTGGGGATTTCAAGGCCCTGTGATCAAGCTACACTGGCTAATGAAGCAAGAGACAATGGCATCAGATGGAGGACAAGGAGCAAGTCTCTCCTTCTTTTTTCCCCTCTCTCTCTCTTCCCTTTCTTTCAGTCTCTCCACAAATCTCCTCTCATTAGTCTGTTTCCCAGTGTTGTGCACATCAGTGTAAGTCCGCTGCAAGGAGAAGCTGTCAAACGAAAGGATGGAGAAAAAACAATCTATTGTTTCCTGACCGAAGGAGGCCTTGGGAGAGGCTTGTGGAGGAAAGTGAAAGCACAGATTAAAACGTTGAAAACCAACACCAGGCAACAAGATAGAAACAGTGTCTGACGTCTCCCCGGAACCGTTGTTACTATTTTACAGTTACATAAGGTTAGCCACAATGGTCTAGTAGCCATGACGATTCTCATAATACTTTCTTAGGTTCTTAGGTTTCTCCTTGCAAAGCTAAGGGGCTTCGGTGAGATGGTTGTGGTGGAGAATACTACCCCCTTGAAAACAGCTCAACCAATGAAGCAGACAGTCGTTGATAACGGATTAACACCCAAAGCTTCCTAACTTTACTCAAGTGGAGAGGCGAAAACTGGAAACCAGTCACTATAGTTCAAAATGGATGTATATATATAGGCCATTTTATTTTAAAGACTATCATTAAAAAACATCTGGGACGGTCAGTTCTGATCATGTTTTAGAATTTAGTTTCAAAGCGCTTAAAAATAATTTAGAAACAAGGGACTCAAATCCCAATCTGTGCAACACGTTTTATGAATCATGCTGTGACAAATGTTCCTGTTATTTTCTGAACTGAGTAACCCACCTCCAGAATTGACTTATATGGTTGCTTATCTTGTACTGTACTCAGGGATTGAAAACGTTCATTGCACCAATTTCCTGCACAAAAACGGTGTGAGCATCTAGTTAGCCTAGAGATGGAGTACAGTGCTTTCACAGTTACAGATGCATTAAGCATTGCAAAAAAAGTATATTTTGTCTGTGACGGGACATACATGAATAATGTTGTACTGTAATGTACGTTACTAGGAAGAAGCACCTTTAGCGACGGTCTGTGCAGCGCTCTCTACAGTGGACCACCTATTAATTTCGGGAGTAAAAGGTGATAAACAGCGTTGCTTAAAATGGCAACCCTTTAGCCTTCCATCACACTGGGCATGTATGGTCGAGTAAGCAAGGGAGTAATGTCTTCTGTAGACCAACCTGCGTTGTTGAACAGGTTCACAGAGAAGCAGAAAAAGATGTTCAAACAGCCATGCCTGTTTTCTCGCATCACAGATTTTTGACCTTTGTCAGCCAAAAGAGAAACGCTTTGTTTTTCTTGGCGGGCAATTGAGGGCTAGCAATAAATCTGAGCCAGCTAACACCACGGGTTGCAGTTGGAGAAGGACTATCTGTCTTTTCAACTGCATAAGTGTTTGGTTTTTGATGAGCGAATCTAAAACAAGGCTAGCCTTGAGATATCCATGTGTGTGTGTGTAAAGCACATCATAGTGGCACATTCCCACTGACCTGGAAGGGGCACCATTAACCCTTTGCTCACCCCAGCACTCCATCACCACTACATGCACAATGGTTTTTTGACAGACATGAAGATAAAGAAAGTTTTTTTTTCTTCTCTCTCTTGGTTATTTATGTATTTTCTTTTGGGCGGGAAAAGCTAAACACGTGAAAACCAGGTTGCCAAGAGGAGCCTGAGGGTGAAGCGGAGAGACCACATGAAACAACCACATCTAGAACCAATTGAATGTGTGTTTGTGTGCGTGTCATCGTCCCCCCCCCCCCCCCCCCGCCATGGCTGTGGCCTACTGATTTCAGAGCTCTCTATCGGCACATCACAGCTGCTCTACATTCTAGTCGATCACTCTGTCACCACTGTTTATCTTTTACTCCGCCAGCGTCACTCGTTCCCACAGTGCTTGTCGCCGCTATGTTAAGAAATGCTTCGTCTCAGAGATGTCTTGGAGAAGCTTTTAAGAAGATTCACTAAGACTGCCTTTGACAGATTTGTATATGAGGGTATTTATGTATCTCTGCCTTCTATGTTTTTTTTTTAAATGGGGTAATTGAACCAGTAAACATGAGGCTATTATATTTATGACAGCGACATACTCTATGTACTACAGATAAAAAGTTGTCTGAATATGAATCAAAGTTTTGACTGTCAGTTGCATATCAGAATGATGGACTTTCTTTCGTTCCGCTGAAAAAAACTAAGATAACTCGATTGTTGTACCACACAGCCTTGAAGGCAAAGCGTTCATGAAACATGTATACAACCTTGAAAAGCAATTTACAAACATCTATAAATGTGTAGCTTGCAATGCAGAGCTACCACACACTCAACCCATTATGCTGAAATTACACCAAGTCATAAAGATTAATTTTGTTAGATGTCTAGCTCATATACTGTATAAAAACCACAATTTCAACACAATTGTTGATGATTAACTACCATAAACAAATGGCAGACGATAATTTTCTGAAGCCAATATAAATGCTTCATGTTTCCATCAGTCCAAGTATATTGACACTAAAACCACAATGAGAACACAACAAAACACAGAGGTGTTTTACCAGTGAGTGTTTCCTGTTGCTAGCTGGCCCTACTGCCTGTGCAACACCCAATCACAGCCACGACTTTGTCAGCTTGTTAGAGGCTGCCACAAGACAACAACGCTTTTGAGTGTGGAACTGCGGAGCGGTGTAAGGAGACCGACCTAAGTGGAAGAGTCGAGACCTCATCATGGCAAACCTCCATGGCGTGCTTGTGGCTAACGAGAGGAGATCATGTGTGCTTTGAACCACAACTACCTTGCAACCCTGCAAGGTCAAAGGGTAGTATTGTTCGGTTTCTGTGGCATTTTGACCTTTGTCCTTTTGAGTGGCCTGGCTTGGGGAGTGTCTCCATGATGAGAATCCTTGAGCTATACGCTAATGTTATCTGTAAGATATCTGTATCTTTTAATTCTATTTTTTTATTTTTGTATTGCTATTAGAGGTTCACCTGAGGCTTTACTTGTCTCACCCTGTTGGTTGCAACATAATAAATAATCAAGAGGCCAGGTCCTAAGAGTCCTCCAACTCTGGCTCTCTGAGCCATTTTCCGCCTCACTGTACACGTCAGCGCTGCTACGCCCTGGTTCCATCAAACACGATTAGAACACGCAACTTTTAATTGTAGATATTCCTGCCTTGGCAAGCTCACCGACGTCTGGTATGTAGCCCTGAGAGGGATCCATTAACTGAAAATAAAGAGATTTAAATAACACGGGTGGAGGAAATGTGGTGTTTTTGGAGGGGTGTTTTCTTTTAACTTCCGTCCAGAAGAAAAAGCTTTTAATGGCTGTTGTTTCTTACTTTCCATTATTTTGTGTCAGATACAATGGTGGGCCGATTGAAATCTTTGTGAGAGTTTTTTCCTGTACCCTTGCTTAAGAAAAAAGTTTACATATATTTGCATACATCCTTGTTAACAAAACAAGCTAAAACCAAACAAATTGTAACATGTTCAAACTAAATGGTAATATCTAAATCAATTTGGCAGAGAGGGTTTCTTCCTGTACAGTATGTATGTTTGTTTTTACAGATTAAATTTCCGGCGATGCCACTTGGTTCAATATGTCTATGTCATTAGCTTGGTGAGGAAAATGGTTTACCCAGACCATAGAAGACCATAGATAATCCCTGCTGAGAAGCAGACCTTCAAAATACAACCCAGAATCATATCCTCCATAATTATGACCAAGACCGCAGATGAAAGGGAGCTTGGGACTTCTAGCAGATTCCAAAGGCTATACCTTTGATATATAAAGAGAAAAGAGAGATGAAAGCCTTTGGCTCGTTATTATACAGACAAGTGGCACTGGAACAATGTCATCAAGCAGAGCATAAACCATGAAATATGTGTGTCCAGTGTACTCCTCAGTCTGGTCTTATCCCCCCCAAACTGGCTCTGAGAACACTCAAGTTCATATCTGTATTTAATCAATCTCATCGGATTCACTGGGCACTCAAACCACATTAAGTAGCTCGCAGACTGCAAAAAGAGCATGAAGTATAGAGTGGATGTGGGCTACAGAATGTGTTTAATGGTCTCTCAGAGTTACCTCGAGAGCTTTCTCTATTTGTCTACACAGTATCCTTGTCTGCACTTTCATTGCCATGATTGAATGCGTCAATTGGCAATATTCTAATGTTCCGCCCAGAAGCTAGGCTCAGAGGATGTAGTGAACTGGCATTTAAAGCCACCCTGTTTTATGGTTGATTGGTCGTGTGGATTAGCTAGCGGTAAAAAACAAATGGCCACTATTTTTTCTGCCATGAATACTACTGAGATGTTTGAACCAAGAGTGCAATGCCGCATGAATGCATGAGAAACTACAATTTCCCTAAAAGCTTGTTTCTAAATCAATTTTACGTGCTCTATCATTCCAGCGGAACATCACATTGTGGTCATCTGCATGACAACAAGGACTTCTGATCAAACGTTTACATATACATTGTGTGAGACTGTAGAGAGGTATTCATAGATCAGTGCAGATGCAAAGGGCACAGGTTTGACATCCCCCCACACCTGTATTTAATGAGAACTTGAATGATACATTTTCATTTATCTTTTCTACACAATTGGAGGAGAATTTAGATTGTATTCACATGCATATAGTCACCGTTAAGGTATGAAGGTGTGTTTGTACTTATATTTTGTATATATACATTAAAGGCAGGGCCAGTAATGTTGTTGAGAAGCACGTTTTGCCATATTTGCTTAAATAAACTTCACATTCTGAGAGAAACCAATAAATGTAAAGGTTTGACAGTAAATGCAATAATTGTGTAGGCTATTTGCCTGTCAACCTACCGTTGGTGTGTTTTGGGGGAGTGGCTTTGAAGGGAGGGGGTGGGATGTTTTGGCTTGAATCCTTTCACACTCAAGCCAAAATTGCTAGATTCACAAAATGTACAAACCCTGTACTGTTTTGTACTGAAAGATTAACACATTATGATGTTATTATTATCATTATAGGCACTTGTGTTTGAAATACTCATACACAATATCACATTCACACAATTGTATTTGTGTATAGGCATTGTAGCTTGCCCAGTCGACAAGTCCACGTGAATTATGTGGACATTTACATTTACAAGAGCCCAATGCAATTCACACATTGTTACAGTACATGTACAGTACATGAACATGTTGTATATTGGATAGTGCACTTGACCTCATGTCCACGTACAGTATATGCACGTCACATGAACAGTCTATCCGTGCTTTTTATGATCCTTAAGTTCTTCACAGTAATCTTTCAGCAGCTGTATCAGTGCAGTATGATGACTTTGTCACCAGCCATCTCTCTACAGAGGAATGCACCCAGCACACTCAGTCCCTTAATACCTTCCTCTTGCCATTTTGACAAGATGGATTCCTGGGACCCGAAGGATAATCTTATGCGTGAACTGTTGTCACTCAGACACGGTGGAAATGATGGATTGGTCGTTAAGGATGATGACATTGCCAGGATGTAAAAAAAAAAGAAGAAAAACAAGAAAAAAGAGGCTGCATGGCGATGACATCGGCCCCGCAACATCGCCGGCCGTATATGGACATCCTGTCATGAGGAGCTGGCAGGTGTGTTCTGTCAGCTGTTTCACGTGGAGGCCATCCACTGTCTGGTTCCTGAGCAGAGCAGCTCCTCTGTCCTTAATGACTACTGTCCCGTCGCACCAACACCTGGCGTCTCGAGAAGCTTGGAGCCTGGTCTTCTCCCATGTCCAGTCCCAGAGCAAACATATAGAACAGCAGGCAGAAGTTGCCGGAAAACAGATCCAAGTAGATCATGATTATCCCGTTCCACCTTGAGATACAAGGTGGATGAGTACAACTTGGTTAAAGAGCATTTGACTGCAGATCAAGGGATCGCAGGTTCAAATCACCCCCCCCCCCCCCCCCCCCCCCCCCACTAGGTCACTTTTAGTCAAAGTGTCTGCTATGACTACAGTACATGCATGAATTATGTTTGTAGATGTCTTCTCGTGCGTTTAGGAGCTACATCTGATGCCCACTGAAGCTCCTGAACTTGCCCCTGAGGTCTGAACCTAAACTGTGGATCTTGTGTTTCCTGAAAACAGCCCACCATGTGTGAGATCTAACGTCCAGTTCAGCATAAAAATGTGCATCGCAAACGTTTCTTCCCATGGCTTTGTGAAACTAAGTCAAACAGAATGAAGGCAAAAATAAACAAACAAAAAAAAGCTTTCATCTTAAATAGGACGACTCCACATTTTTTCAATTCCTGTTGAGGGGAGGGACTTAAACGCTAAACGATAGCAGCAGGACGTTCACTCTTAATTTGTTGTTATTTGTTAACACCTTTATAAAATTATAATTTATTTTCAGTACTCAAAGCACACAGGAAAAATCCTATTTGACGATCCACACTTGGCTTCCCATGGTACAACTACCAGACCCGAGCCACATTAAGATAGAGAGCCCCAAATCCTGCAGTAAATCAGCTTGAAGACTAATGTGTAACGATGGTAAAGAACATCTCCCTTGTCATTACAGATAAATCCAAACAAAACTTCAACGGATTTAAACAATGGCTTTGTAAACCACTCTGTGACGAATGGAATAAAAACATGGATATGCAATGTCTCCCAAGTAACAATAATCCAGATTTTCTTTCTTAATTTACAAGGTTTCAGCCCAGACGAGCCCTGTCCCTACTTTTAGTAAAATGGTGGAATATATAGAACTTGTGGAGTAGCTCTGTCAATACCCCGTTTAGTTGTAATGGGACCACTAGCATAACACTTTGTCTCTGAGGCCGATCGATCAGGACCCAGTGAACATGGGCAGCAACAGCAGGGAAGTGAGGCCACAGGAGCCTAAATTACCCAGATGTCTTTGTTAGGATTGGGAGATAATCCGTAGGATCACAAAAGGAATTAGTCACACTCACTGAAATCGGTGGAATAATTTTCATCAGTCAATACGAGCAGTTGTATTGCATTTATACATGCGTAAATACCGGGGGACATTCTACAACAGGTATTTTGCAACAACAGCCCATGTTACTTCCTCTCTATTCAAAATAAGAGTATACTTTACTAAATGGCTCCATTTAATGGCTATAATACATGTCAGCTACTAGCACGATAATTACCTCACACTATGAGAGCATTATCTTATTCATAGTAGCTCCACAGTGTGATTCACCACTGCAGGGGCATATTGCATTGTAAATTATAACTGATGATGGACTTAAAAAAGGAATTGATTCTAAATAACCTTTTCACTATATTTTGGGGTATGTTTGTCCTGGGTACAGAGTAAGATATATTTCTCTACACTGACCATGTTGAATTGCATTTGGACAAACACAGTCCAGGGTCTTAAGGAAGAGGATTTCAGCAGGCCCACAAGAATTATTTGTGTATTGTCATTTCATTTTGAATGGCTTCATATATAAAAGGGTCCCTGACAGAAAAGCTCTACAATACATCACTTTCAGTGGAAAGCGGTTTGCACAAGCAGATGGGGAATAGTCATCTGAATAAAGACTTGAAGGCCAGGGACCTGCTCGTTCTAAGAACCGAAAATGCTGTGGACATGAGATTTAAGTCGGAGGAAAAATGTAATGACATGAAGTATCGTTTTTACAAACATGGAGAGCACAGTGGTGTCTCGCTCACTAATACAGATGTCACAGAATAAAACCAGGGAAACGAAAAAAAGTGCTGTGTTATAATGACGAGAAAAAACTTGGCACTAAATTCTTTATGGAGTCTTTCTTTTCATTTCACACATGCTTTGCTGCTTAATGTGACTCATTTTCACGTATTATTGCTACTCATTGTCGATGGAGACAGCTCAATTCAATGAGTTGAATGTCTGGGGTCGTCTGTGCAGAGATGAGAAGAAAATGTTGTATCTTCACTTTCTAAAACTGCCCTTTGGTTACCAATGAACAGTTTTTTGAATAATACATACAGTAATTTCCACTTACAGGAAATGAACCTTTACTCAGTCACCTCACCTGACATCAGTATTATTGTCAGTATTATTTAAGCACAGTTTACCAACATCAACATGTGTGAAAGGACTATATGTATAACCTCCTCTATCTAATGTTAGTTACTAGACGCAGAAGAGACGGAAAGAGCACTAAAAATGCTTCAGTTAAATTCCACTGTTGGTGGAATACAAGTCAAGGCCACTTGCCAGGTTTTGAAACCCTGCCGTCAACAAGCAATGATTGCATAGATGCAATCTTTTCTCTAACCGTCCTGAGAGGCTCTCTAGTGATAACTGTCATGACGAGTGGCTGCCATGGCTCGAGGTATGAGTCACACCAGCAAGATGAATGATGTCCTGAATGAATCTCCTTTAACACCTTGGGGAGTGTGTCTCGTACCGATCCTTGCACGCCTTTGAGCGTCATGGGCCTAGAGGTCAGCGTCTCATTTTGCAGCGGCAAAAATCTATTATAACCTCCCCCCCAACTCCCTCCCTCTTTCCACAAGTATTGTAGCCAGTGGGGGCAGAAAAGGGGGTTCTTTAATTGTTTCTTCTGGGCTACAGGGGCTGACCTGTGTGTGAATGAGCTTGGGTTGCATTGTGGTGATGCGCATTGAGAAATGTACTGTACATCGTGGACAGCCACTGTCCCATGCCATCTGATGGTGCTAATGATGTCTTTACGTTTCTTCTACTGAACTGTACCAAAAGCCTTGCAGGAAACTGCATTTGCACTGTTGTCATTCAAATCATCGTTAAAACAGTTTCTTTTTTTTTTGGGGGGGGGGGGGGGTTCTGGAATGATGCGGGCATCTGTATGAGACTCATCCTGGAATCATTAAAGCGTTAAAGCTGATGACACGGCTGCCTACCTGGTCCCTTCCCCTATGAAATGGAAAAACATCCAAGTCCAAATAGCTTCTACTGGCAAATTGTAGCAGCTAAGCAGAAGCATCCTAATTGAGACCCCCACCCCCACCCCCCTCCCCACACACACACACACCACCCCCCTCCGCCCTCCAGCCTTTGCCCCCTGTAAGCGGTCTGGTATAGAGAGTCTCTAACATGTGCGCTAGCACACATACTCTCGCATATCAAGTTTCTGGAACTCTCTGCACTGTAGCTTTTATTTATGTGTAGTACAGCCCGCTACTAAGACTCTGCTGGCATAGAAATCACTTTACCCTCTAAAGCAAATGTCACAATCAGCCCTTGATCCACTCCTAATCGCTAAGTAATCACTTTCATGTTTGATCATTCTGTGATAACAAAATGGATTTTGAAAATATGTTGTGGTTCTACTCTGGAGATTGTCAATGTCCAAGCCCTCTAAAAAGTTGCAAAGGCTTTATTTGCAAGTGTATTGCAGCACCAGCATCCTTAATTTACCGACTGGTGTTTAATATAGAGTCTGGTTCTACAAAGTTCCTTTGGTCAATTTGTCTGAACGTGAATATTCAGACTGCTCTTCTTATCACCTGTTTGTCAATAATAAAAAAAAACTATTGGCTACAAAAAAGTGAAATATATGGTTTTCATACCAAAGCATCACTGCACTAAAACACACCACTGTTAATAATTGCAAAAGCACTTGACAGTTTAAGACTCTGGCTCTGATTAAAGTCAGTGAAGAAGCTTAATTAAATCATGTACGAAAACATTCTGATAGGGTAAATATTCAAACTAGGAGAGAAAATAGGGCACAGGGGGTAACCTTGGATCTTGCACACTGTTTCATTAGGTTTGGGGTTTATGATAATTTACTGATGATTTGGCCTCATTAATCAGGCTTGTGAAGATATATTTCTGGATGATGCTAGACACCTGGGGATCCGAGGCAAAAGCATGCAAGCAAACTCTTTCTTTTCTGGTTATTTACTTTGAAATGTCTGCATCTTCCTTCAATACTGTGTAGCATTTCTATGTTAAGACAATAATGCAGGCCTACTGATATTAGCGACGTGTGAAAAATGAGTCAGCTTGCAGTTTGCAGACATGGTGAAGTGTGTAATTATCATTTCATGTATAACAGGCGTCTTATTTGCCCCAGCGACACCCTCAAAGGAGAAGGTTGTGGAGCAGTGATCCATATCACCTTATCTGCTCTCTCCCCTTGGGGTAAGAATCACGAGGAGCGTCAGACTGATAGAGACGGCATCATCTGTTGGAGTTAGGAGTTGGAAAATGAAACAGTATGCTTTGCATCTGAATGTTCTGTTCATTCGTATTCTCTTATAATAGTATTTATAACATCTTAACATTTGTAACAGTTTTGTATTTTTCGGGTGGTTGCTAGGTCTCAAATGATCTCAAATGGTATTGAAACTGCAGTGTATGAGGGTTCAAAAGCAATCTTCTTTTTCGTTGGAAGTGAGATCCAAAAAGAGATGGGTGTTGCTTTTCAAATGTCAACAACTCCCTCGTGACTCAGAGATAATTTTTATCTTTGCCAGTAATCATAACCTTGTTACTTAGCCTGCCTGACAAGGCCTTGGTATAGGCTGACTACCATACCATTCCAGTGTGAGAATATTTAGAAGTATGATTATAAAGTAATAAAGGAGTATGTATACATTAGAAATATTTTCTAAATTAAATTCCAATTGGTTGAGGTCTCAAACATCTGACCTTTTCAAAGTACCTTGGGGGGTTATAATGCTACTATATCATTGCTGTTGTAACAATACATTGAAAAAATACATATAATAATAGACATTGGCTTGTCTTTAGGTTAAAAAAGCCTAGGAAGCTATATTTGCAAGAGACTACTATTATTTCCCCCTTTTCACTTTACTTTCTAAACACTGAATATTAATCCTAAAATAAGGGTTGTCACCATACAGACTTTTCATAACCTTTGTGACCATTTATTTTAACCATAGCCCAACAACAGATAACCTTAACATGCTGTTGACAGAGTGAAAGTGAATCACAGAAATGCTAAATTGCCTGTGACCACCTGTCAAAGAATTACTTGGGCAATTGGTCACTAGATTCACTATTGTTCCTGAGCAAACTGTCCTCGTTTGTCTGCTTGGGATAAGTGTCTTGGACAACCACCCTCAGGTAAACATCAACACTGGAATAAATGGTTATCATTCTAGAACAATTTAAGTTATGTTCATTGAATCATATTCATCACAGAGCTACAGCACACACATGAAGAGGTCTTAGAATCCCTGTTGACTTGCAGAAATATACAAGATACGAGCCAAATGCAATCACATTTCCATGAGTGTAAGGGAATGCTGCAAAGGAGGAATATTTTTAGCTCAATCACGGATTCATTCGTTATTCGGATTCATCCAAGGACTATAGAAACAATAGAAAAACTTCATTGAGCCGAGACTTTTTTTGAAATGACACAATTACACTTGGGGGTTTTAGCAGCTGGAAGTTCGACACACAAAAACCCCACAGGAGTGTGCTGTGTGTACACAGTGAGAGCACTCGCTCCTCCGCTCAGATTCCTGTTGCCCAGGCAACCCTGTTTCCAAGTTTTTCAAACTCGGATTCGGAAATAATATGACTCCCCCTGTGTTTTTTTCGGCAGCGAGGGAACAGGATTAGCACACAGAGAAGCACAGCACTTTTAGGTCAGGAGGTCCAGCTTCCCTCCTCTGTGCCCTGTCTGGAGGTAGCTTTGGCCTTCAGAAAAGATGAATTTCTCTGTTCTGTGATCTTACCCTACAGTTTTTCTCACAGCTCGGGATACAGTATGCCAACTGCCAAGTTATTAACATTCTAGTGATTTTGTGGATTTTTGTGGGAGTCCACACCTTTAATGGGATTTGTGAGACATGGGCAATACGTTTAGCTGTGGTACCCTTCAGTGCCACATTCACCGTTGTGACTGTCCTACATTGCCAGTCAGTTCAGGACTGCTTTAAAGTTGGGAGGATCAGGTCAGTGTTTGGAGAAGGAACCACAGAAGGAGAAAACACCCATCCATAGATTAGTGTCTAGTTTAAAAGGCTGACCTGTGTTTCTTTTCAGTACTCCATTTCAGGTACAGTAAGTGATTAGGTTGCTTAAGCTTTTGATAGAAACTGACAGGAGATTTGTGGCTCTCCATTAAATGTCTTTGGCATGACTTAATTGCTGCTGTTCTGAAACGGACTACGTCTATTTGCTTGACAAGTGAAGTGAAGCACTTGAGTCAGCAACGAATAAAGACAAAATCAGTGGCATTAAATGTTTCTTCCCTCTGTGTAAACCTGCCGGTCAAAAAATTCTACTTCAATCATATCAAATTCAAAGGAAAAGCACACACAACCTAGATTCCAGGACCATTTGACAAACACATCAGTCAGTATCAAAAAATGAAATACATAAAATGAGATCGGGAATCATATTCAGTTCCTTTCATAACCTTCTGTTGGAAGTTTACTTCAAAACACATTCAGAAGCACAGCACGACACATTTTTGAAAGCAACAAAATAATATATGAAATGCAACGTAGCATGGTGGGAATGTCATAGTGTTAGACTGAAAGACTCCTCTAGTCTCTTCAAGCAAAGACTGTTTACATCCAGATGGATGAAACATATCACCATTTTAATAAGAATACGTAATAGGCATAAAGTACTTTGTCATGTTGGAATCCTTAAAGAAACCAATCAATTCATTCTGATATAATTTGGAACTATTTTAATACACTCCAGGTAAAGTGTTGGTTTTAATCTAAATATCATTATCAAGCGCTTATCCATGCGATATAAAGATAATTACATTTGCATCAGAGAACTGATGTATAAAACCCTGTATTTGAATTATTATTTTTTTCCATCAAACTGGTTTTATACATTGTTACCTTGTCATGTTCTGTACACTGTAGAAAGCTGCAACACTGTATTGACTGAATGAGGCAACATGACTGAATATTGCAGGTGGTCTCTCCTCTATCAATGCTCGATAATCAAAAGAGTTTTCACACAACCAAACAAATTGTTAACGAAACTAAACAAATGTGTTATCAAAAATGTTTCTGCAAAGAGTTTAGAGATTGGTGGCAAGGTTGACTTTAACAACTAGCATTAGCACAACAACAAAACATGGCTGCCACTTGCTGGAAACAAGCTTGGGGTCTTTGGGAAGAATGAGGCTGCACTTAAAGACTGGAACACTGGACCTCCTTGTGGTATCTCATTTGATCCCCACACACTGCCTCTCCAAACTAAATTCTCAGTAAAGTGTTACATTATAGGACGGCTACTATACGCTGCATTTGCTAAGTTAACGCTTCACCAGCTTACTTAGCTGTTCTCCATGCTACACAAAAATGTGGAGGTTGATTCAGACTAAATAGATTGCTTCAAATTCTGCTTCTAACACAGTGCCATGTGCATCAAAAAAAACTAACATCAAGTTGGAGATGTTGACATATGTATTTAAATGCCAAAGCATTCCTATTTAAAAGAAATGTGAAGTGTACAGTTTATTTGTGTGCACTGAATACCCATTGAAGGTAGACCTGAAACAGTTTTGCATTCCCAGCATCTACTCTTGGGCAGGATGGACGTTCAAGCAGAGATTACGTTTTTCACTGAAAAGTACAGGGAAAGATTATTTCTTGCACATATAATGAGGTGTCTGGACAGCGATTCCCCTTAGTAAATATCTTACATTCATCTATCAGAAATCATTGCACAAATCCACAAAAGTCCATTAAACTACCAATGTACATAATACACTTCAATATCAAAGGCATGCATTTTACTTTGAAGGTTACATTTGTTCTTTAACAGAGTCACCTCCTACGTCGCATACAAAATCTCAATAACAACCTATCATAGACAGCATGAAAAGTGGTCTCCTTGACAACGCCATTATTTTATTCCTCCTTTTCCTTGACAGCAATCCTCTTCCGCACTCTTCCCCCATCTCTCTCTCTCTCTCTCTCTCTCTCTCTCTCTCTCTCTCTCTCTCTCTCTCTCTCTCTCTCTCTCTCTCTCTCTCTGTCTCTCTCTCTCTCTCTCTGTCTGTCTCTCTCTCTCTCTCTTACTCTCCTCTCTTCTCTGACGTTCCCTGCAGTTGGATCGTGAGGACTAGTATCCGTGCGGGATTAAGACCAGTGATCCTGACACATGGGAATGGGACAGAGAGGGGGTGATGGGACAGAAGTATGCTCTGTGCACACAACGGAGGGAGAAGCGATCATTCACACGTGCACACATGTGGGCTTAGCCTTACAAGAAAGTTAGCGGTAAATTACCAACACTCAGGGCTAGCGGGCCTCCCTGGTCTGAAGGATGATCCCATAACATGGAGGGGGGGGGGGGGAGAGGGAGGGGAAGGGCGTTAATGAGCAGAAAGAAGTGGACAAGGAGGGGTGGGCGTGGGTATGGGTGGAAATGGGCGATGTTAGGTAACGGTATGTGTTTGGTTTGTGTGTTTGTGTGTGTGTGGGGGGGGGGCAGAGCAGAGGTGTGGAGATGTGCGTGTGTGTGTGTGTGTGAGTGAGTGTGGGGTGGGGGGTTGGGACAGAGTGTTAACCCGAAGGCAGATTAAGCGCAATAAAGGATGGCACTCAACAGGCACCGGAGCGGAAGGCCCAACCCTGGTGCCGTCACCGTCAGCAGAATGGAGGGTTCCACCGGGAGAGGTCCGCAGGTATCTCTTCATTAGAGTGACATAATCAGAACAAGCACAGCATGAGGTGAGCTGACACGCTCCTCGTCGAGGAGCACTCACCACGGGCCTCCTCAGCGGACTGCCTCCCCCCGCTTCGCACCCTCCACTCCTGAGCTAAGCTGCACAATGGCTTGTGAGCAGAGAGAGAGAGAGAGAGAGAGAGAGAGAGAGAGAGATAGCAACAGCAGCAGACTACTGCTACAGCAGCACCTACACAGGGCCAGAGACTGCCAAACTGACAACTGCTAGTGGAGATCACTGTCTCGAGATCATATTACCAACCAATGTGTTTAAAAGAGATTATAGAGAGGAGCCTCTGTCTCTGACGCCTCTGCAGGAGTTATCTATCCTCTGATGGCGCGGGAAAGAAGTTTCTCTGGTTCACTTTGCTAATCTCACCACATCTACCATCTCCCCTCCTTCCATCATTCCTCCTTAGTCTACTGCTTGTGCGTGTCTGTGTGTCTGTGTTACCAGGTTCTAATGACCAGATGCATGTTGGAATATAGAGAGAGACAAAGATATACAGAAAGAGTGAGAGTGATATACAGATGGAGTGAGAGAGCAACATAGAGAGAGAGAGAGGGAGAGAGAGAGAGAGAGAGAGAGAGAGAGAGAGATAGAGAGAAAGAGAGAGAGAGAGAGAGAGAGAGAGAGGGAGACAGAGACAGAGAGAGAGAGAGAGAGAGAGAGAGAGAGAGAGAGAGAGAGAGAGAGAGAGAGAGAGAGAGACCTCCCCTCACGTCTATCACTCGATCCATCTGTATGACATGCTATTACCACACAAAAAGCAGCGTGACGTACCCGCAGTGCTTAATCTTTGGCCTGCCGGAAAGTCAGCTCAATCTAAAAGGACTGATATGGTCCCTGTGTATAATCATACACGCTCCGGAGACTTCTTTTGTGTGCTTTCTTAAGGAGCCCTGGTACTTGGACTAATACCCGACAATAGTAACATTTTGTCACTTAGATGTTGGAAGCCACATTTGGAAATGTCACTTCTTAACCATTCCATCTTTTTGTAATCTATTTTGTCATGTGTGGAATTGCTAAGGACTGCTTTCTCCACAAGTCATCAAACATCCAAAGATTAATTCATTAGTCAAGCCTTCTATCGCCAGGGGTTGTTATTATGTAGTAGTATCAGAATAAAGTTGCATGTATCTCTGTACTGCGAACAGAAGCGTGGAGGGGGGGGGGAGCAGTTTTGAAGCAGCCGCCAGTTTAGTCAAATAAAAGGGGAGAGATTAAAGAAACTATGGCTGCCAAGTGTGGATAATTGATTTATAATTTATCAGCAGTTGCGCCGAGTAGTGGCCACAAGAGAGATGAGTCAGATTCTTGTTACAACCTCTTCGTTTTTCCCACTTTCTAATACTGGATGTGGACAGCTCCCCTTTCTTGGAGGGTTCAGTTCAAACTGCAGCTGGCAAGACCTAAATAGACTGGTTCCTGCAAGGCACAAAGTGTAGTGATGACTCCATTAAAAATGATCCATTGCGGAGTTAATGCTAATTCTATAAATGTTCATCTTGCAAACTCATTTCCCAGATGGGTTGGCATTTTGACTGTGTAAATAGCTGTGCTGTTGTTAAAGCCCAGTAAATCAGACATTGTATTATCAGTTAGCTGAGATGTGGTTACATTGTGATGCAACTAGTAAATGCAGACCATTGCTTGGTCTTCTGATTTTTGATCTTCAACTGGGCTTTATACACAATTTCTATTTTGCAGAACCAGCTCAGAATATCTGGGTTTAAATTAAGAAATGTAGCCTAACCAATAACCCCACTTCCCTTTGTGAGAATATCTAAGTGTGTAGGAACAATTCAATAAGTGAAGCATGTTTTCAGTAGCATTGCTTAATATGGCCTGTGGTCTGATCATTTAAATGCTGAATAAGGCAAGATATAAGGCAAGATCTCCATAAAACACAACTGAACCCCCAAACTCCTTTCTGATCGCATTCAATTTCCATAGCGTTCAGTGTGATGTATGACCCCGGTGCTAACATGTAAAGCGTCATTAATCTCTTTGTGTCTTGTCTGGAAAGGTCAGCATTTGTAGAGATGAGTTTGAAGACAGTGCTTTTCTTCTAAGAAGATGAACCAGAGGATCCTGCAGCTATCTACATGGCAGAGCCCAAAACTAAGCAATACGCGTTGGCAAGGAACGAGAAATGTTAAGGCAATGCGGAGCTAGGTGAGAGCAAGGTGATGCAATCATAGCCAGCCCACTGTAGATTCTGCACTAAATAATGACCTGTACTATCCCCGAGGGCAAACTTGTTCAAACTGTTTTACATTTGGATTTACAGAACTGATGTTAGAGCCTTCCGCCCCCTCACTAAGCCTTAGTACAGCTTGAATCCAGGGGTGACATTTGGGCTTACAGTCTCAGACAGGGGGGCCTTATCGCAAATACATGCTTTCGAATAACTTGTTCCAAATGGCTTTTTGCAGCATCTGCCAATGTATGCACAGTGTCCCACGCACCTTTTTATCTTAGGATTCTAATGACATTTCCTATACTGCAAACTTTGTTTCCATAACCAAAATATTTACCTAAACTTAATTACCAACATGCAATTTGAGGTTGATTGGCCTACAAACAGGTGTTACTTTGTGTCTAGCAGGATCTCCAAGACTTTTATGATGTGAAAATGTTTTATATCTTAGGTTGATCAATATTTAGGTATTCATTGCCATGAATAACCATTCAAAAATTCCCATATGTTCCAGGTTTTCTATGAAACCCAGTGTTCACGTATGTATGACTATGCATCATCTTCCTGAACAACCTTCAACAGTACAGTGCACAATGTTGGCTTTATGGAAAAATAATAGTAAACAAACCACAAGTTGACAGCTGTTTCTCCCTTGAAATCCATCCAAGTGCTTTAAAGAGACCTTGTTGTGAAGTCCATTTAACCCAACAAACCCTGCTCTGCGAACCACAATTATCTGTACACAAATGCCACATTCCATGTTCTTTTTTGTACAAAAAACTAGGGGATGTTTTGGAGTATATTTATTCTTCCAAAAACAGCTACTGTACAATTTGAGGCCAGTATTACTGTGCAACATGCCGAGTACAGACAAAGACTGGCCTCTTTGTCCGGAATACTAATTTATCTTCAGCGTTGATGCAGTCTTATGTACCAACTGGGTCTGTAATAACAGTGGAGTGGCCAGCTGCAAACCATTAATGCATGGTGATGGACAGTGTACAGAGAAATCAACTTCCAAACCACGCGCCAGGTTTGCCTCTTCTGCATGTCAACCAAGTGGTGACTTCATTCATCACAATCAGACTTTGGCGTGTATAGTTAGTTCTCATGCGGCCTTTTTATCATGATTTAATAATGCCATAGAACTGGACCATGACAACTGTCCATGTTCTCTGCTGTACAGAGAACGATGCCCCCTAAGAGGTGTGTCGTTCAGTAGCACAAGTCGTCGTAGCAAAATGATTGACTTACCCTGTACCAAACAATCTCTCGAAGTCTTCCATCAGTCTTGAAGTTGCACTTCAGAGTAACAGTCTCTCCCACAACCACAGGAGGCAGAGGATCTATGGTAACTGTCAAATATCCTGAAACAAAGGAGACAGAATTATGTTGATTAAGTCCGTTTTGTTTATTGTACTGTAGGGTTGTACATATTACGCTGGTGGTAACACATTAACCAGGAATAAACCAAGATCCAGTCTCTATTAAGTTCAGAGATTTTACTTTGGCTTGTTCCTCCAATATTTAACAAGTGCTTTAAATTACTTTATGCAACAGGGTCTGCAAGAGGTTTCAGGGTCTTAGCCATTTCCCTAGTGATAAACATGGGGAAAGTGAACAGTGCATGGTAACGCAAGCTCATGTTAGTCATCTATTTCAAATATATGGAGGATTACACCTTGTACACAACCACATCCCATAGCTGCCATATTACATCTGATTGAATGCATGATATGATTTATTCCAAGTTGTTTCAAATTATTAACATCTCAGCCAATGAATGCAGAGAAAAGAAATAAACAGGATTCAAAACAAACCAGCAGAGAACAAAATAATTCATCATCAAGTTCCCTGTTGCCACACATGTACATAATGCATGATTTAAACAGACACATTCTATGTTACAGTTCTACCTATTTTGAATTGTATTCATTTCATTATTCAACCTTCTTCCGGTTTAGATTGACATGCAGATTACCTGACAATTCAAAAGGACGGCTCCAGTCCATTTAATGGCATAACTTATTTTGATTATTTCCTGTTAGACAGTCATGTGAAATACTTATCAAAACCAGGATAGATAGGATTGTGCTAAGAATTTCAAATCAAAGGGATTTAAATGCTCCAGTTATTTTTTCTTTCAATGCTATTTTCCGAACAACAGGAAATGAAATATGTTTTGATGTTAGTTTGGTGTTTATGCATGTTGAACTGCCCAGAAAGAGTGCGTGTGTCCTAACTCACAGCAGAGTTAATTACAAGCTTGAACACATTTATTTTCATCATCACATTCATCATTTTGTTAGACTTGTAACTGACTGATTACAACAGAGTAGCACTGTAACAAGTAGGGGAATGTCCTTGAAAGGAGGAAAATAAATTGCTTCTCTCTCGTCTCTAAAATTGTTCACATTTTTCTAGGTAGTTTAACTTCCAGGGGTTTCTGAAAATACTGTATTTTCCAAGCTAGTACAGACTGAATTTCATGAGAAGATTCAGCACCATGGAGAGCTCCAAAATAAACCCAAGAACTTCCACAGCTGCATTTGCCTCTAGTGTTATTCAGTGATAAAGCAGAAGCCATACAGTACTGTGCCAATACACCTTTATTTGATAACAGAATGAAAAACTTGAAATCACTGTGCAGTGCGGAACGCTGGCAAAACACTAACATCATTACATGAAAGGAAAGTTCCAGAGACAAATAGGCCTTTTAAGCAGCAATGCTAATCTGTTGCAAAAAGAATACAAAAAAAAGAATACAAAAAAGGATAGAAACACTTTAAGAAAGTGTTATTGCAGTGCACATTGCTTGTCACAGGCAACATGCCCCTGGGTGGAGTCCGCTGCCCGTGTTAAAAGTCATACACACAAGGGAGAGTGGAGCACCTCTCTTTCGGGGGCACCTCATGATTCAAACGCTTATTAGAGAATCTTAATTTAATCAGTAGACTGAATATATCCTCTCCCTCTCTCTAGAGTCGATTTGAATAGATCAAGCCAACGGAAGACTGCAGGTCATTAACGCGAGCTGATGCTCTTAGAGCAAATCCCGACCACTTAGCAGAGATAGACGAAGAGCAGCTCGGGTTTATAATAGTCTCGCTGTGAGTTCTTCAGTATGTGGATGCTGCAAGACTGGCATCTTCGGGGGAAATCGTGTTTCCGTCCGTGGAAATGTCAATTAGCTCAGTTGGACATTATGTCACTCACAGGGGGCAGGAGTCTATCACGTCTCCGCTAAATAGCACACGTTGTCGCAGGGGGTCGATCTGGAAACACACAAACCTCTCGCATGAATATACGCCTAATGCAGCTCCCACCAACATTACTAGTTATGGTGCACGGTGGCTGGATGACTGGAGGTAACTGTACAGATAGAAACCGCAGGAGAGCAACGCATGTGAACTGATTTAGCTGAATTCATGTCACAGTCACACACAGTGGCTTTACAGAGTGAAGTCAATTTAAATAGAGTCAAATTACCGCACATTCAAATGCACAAGCAATATCACTGTGTTAACATCTATTATAAGATGCATCATCAAAGCAGTTCAATACCGGGCCTGAGTATGCAAGTTCCTGGGTCTTGGGCGGTACTAGGGATTAATTGGTAACCATTTTGTGGCTGTGTAGTAACGAGCAGGAAATATAGCTTGGCATATTCATTGAGAGAAAAAAGGCTCGGAGGCTGAGGGAAGGGATGAGGAATTCTTGAAAGAGCAAATTACATGGACTATGCACCGGTGCCAGAGAAGTTCATATTTCAAATAGTCCCTTAGAGAATTTAGATCTGGTGCGAGGCAGTGAAGTGGCAGAAGCATTTCTAAAGAGCCTAATGTCAACAATGTCCAGCAGTGCCTAGCTGCTAACTAAAAACTACAATTGTGAATACAGAAAAGTAATTTTTTCTCAAATGATGCTGCCTCTGTAAAGGGTGTTTCATAATGATTCATTGATACACCAGCTTCAAGTCCCATAAGCCATGCTTGAATATCCTAGTTCATTTTAACTCAGCTCACCCAGGTCCACTTAGCCAAGGACATCTGATGAAAGAGACAGAACAGGAAAGTGAGATAGAGAAAAGGAAAGAGAGAGCAGAAAGATAAAGGGAGAGAGGAAGAAAGAGATAGAGGGAGATAGAGAGAGAGAGAGAGACAGAGAGAGAGACAGAGAGAGAGAGAGAGAGAGAGAGAGAGAGAGAGAGAGAGAGAGAGAGAGAGAGAGAGAGAGAGAGAGAGAGAGAGAGAGAGAAAGATTGAGACTATCTCTCACACCAGTGGCTGTCTCAAGGATGCTTTAATTAGTCTACAGAGCAGCAACTGTCTCTTTGAAGTCGACCGATATCATCGTGTTATCACTTTCTAAAGGCTTTCTTACATGAAGAGAACAAAGTGTAGCATTTTCGGAAACGAAAAAAGAAAAGCAAACAAGGCAATCCCATGCAGCGTTGGAAGTCACCAGTGACAGAATGTGGCAAGAACTGGCCAACACGGGTATACATCTAGACAAGCTTTAGCCGCTGACCGTCACCCTATGAACAATCAGCCCACGAATACTCTATTGGAAATTACTGTTATTCTCCTGTCTTTTTGAGAACAAGCACGATCCAGAAAGTAGTTAGTAAGGAACACCTCATCACTGGAGAGGTAAAATTGTATTCATAAACCTCTCTAATGTTCAGTGCATGCACCAGCCTCTCATCGTATGCGTCTGGGAGTGTATCTGATGCCAGCCAGCACTAGAACCTTCCCTCATCCCTTTGAACCCGCATTTGACAGAAGCCATCAAGCATAGTACTGTTTTACCCTGCACATTTACAGGGAACAATGACAAGATACAACACCATGCATCAGTCTTCATTGTCCCTACACGTACGGTGGAACGCACACTATATATTTTTAGATATCCCTCTATCTCAAGTTTCAGCCAAGAAATCTTTCAGTGTCATGGGCTGGATACACCAGAGTAAAGCCTCCGACAAGGTCTGTCTGCCAGTGTGAACACTCCAGCTTTAGCTGGGCTTAGACTCAACAGGGAGGCTTACATTCAGTTTTAATGCTAGCGCTGCACAATATCGATCCTTCCTGTGCCATAAGCCGTGCCTTTTTGAGGAAGCTGAACCGATATATTTAGGCTATGGGATGCTCGCACCACTCGGCCTCAACTCTTGCGCCAGGTAAATGTTCAGCTGCGCTGGACCAGCTTTGCTTGTCAGATGACGCCCGTCCACCCGAACACAGTAGCTTACCGATCACTGCCTCTGCACTCAGTGTCTCCACAGCCAACGCAGGCATCAATTGGAGATGTAATGACACTGAATTGCGGTTGTCGAGACGGGGCTTGATGAAAACGTCGCTGTCCATCATCACTGAGCCCCATTGAATATTTTAAAAAGAATCGTCTGGGTGTGCAAGTGAAAACTATACAGAAGTGGCTCAAAAAGGCTTTGTGCACCGAAGCAGAGGACTGGGCTATCATTGTTCGACCACATAAAACGGTGTGGAAAGGCTACAGAAAGCATGCTTTTAATTGGCTCAAGTTTACTGGTTGCAGAAGCAGACAATGCC